>NW_028276132.1:112500-125000 GCF_052056855.1 Sturnus vulgaris
CGCCGAGCCTCCCCGACGCTCCCTAGGCCCCCGACGCCGGCGGGCCGCTTGCAACCTTCGGGATCGATCACGCAGCAGAGGAAGAGAGCGGGGGGTGCCGCCACCCGCCCGCGGGCCGCAAGACAACGGAAAACGGAGCAGCTGCCACCGACCACGCCGCGGGCCACCGGCTTTCGCCCGCCTCGCAGCGATCGGCTTCCCACCCGGAAAAAAAGCCGGGGGGAAGGGCAAGCCACCGCACCAAAAAAAAAACTAAAAAAAAAAGCACGCCATGCGTCGCACGACCCGTGCTAGCCACGGGGGTCACGAGCCAGGGGTGGGGGCGAGAACGCGCCTCTCAACTCCTCCCGTAAAACCCCTCCAACCACCGGACATACGGTCTCTTTTCTCACTCGCCAACACAGCCAGCCCTTCTCTCTCGCCTTTCGCTTTCGCTTCGGTGGCGGCCCGTGACCCTTCGTCAGCGCGCGCTTCTCGGTGCCGCGGCTTAGGGCCGCGAGAGAAAAAGAACGGAGGCCGGGCGGGCACCCCCACACTGCCCCGCACACCGGCACGCTTTAATAAAAAAGAACGGAGCCGCTCGCAAAACCCAGCCCCCGCCGGCAACGGCAACCACGGCAGCCGGGGCAGGCCAGACACCACGGGCCGCCCCGGCACGGTGCCTCGATCGCGCCCGGCCGATACCGAGAAAGGGCGAGGCGCCGCCGCCCCGCCCACGACACACTCTCGGGGGCTCACTCGCTCGCTCGCTCTCTGTTGGGTTGCGGGGTCCGTCCTGGGGGGGGGGACACGGCCGGCCACCGCGGCCGACCGCCGCCCCGGAAAAATTCTGCCCGCTACACGCGGGTCCCCGGCTTAGGGCCGAGGAAGGGGGACGACTTCAACAACACACGGCAGGGCCGGACACTCCCGTCACCGAGCCCCCCTTCGCAGGCAAGCAAGCGAAGCCGAGAGGCGAGGCCACACGCCCCACTGCATGTCCCCCGCTGCCCTTTCGATACGGACACAACTCTGGCAACACAGGTCGGGAGCGGGAAACGAGGCGCAGCCAACCTCGGCCAAGCGAGCCACGCCCGGGGGGCTCTCGGGGAGGGGGGCCAGGGAAAGCCCGGGCAGGCTCAACACAACCCCGGGCCGGCCCCACAGAAATCCAGCCCCGGCTGCCGGCCACCAGCGTGCACCGGGACCGACAGCCGAAGAAATGCCGCACCCGGCGAGCGGGCGGGGCCCCGGCTTAAGGCCGGGCAGAAAAGGGGCGAGGCGCCGCCGCCTCGCCCGCCACCATCCCCGGGGGAGCGAGCAGGCGCCCGGCTCCCCGTTGTCACGAAACCGGCAGCAGCCGGGCCGGAGCGGGACACACTCGCGGCTTTCTCGCCCTCTCTCTGGGCCTTTTTCTCGCTTCTCCCCCGCCTGGAACAACGCAGCCTCGCCTGGGCCGGGGGAGCGCGGTGGCTCTCGGATCGCATCGCTCTCTCTGGGGGCTTTCTCGCTTCTCCCCCGGACTGAACACGCAGCCTCGGCCTGGGCCGGGGAGCGGCTCTCGGATCGCATCGGTCTCTCTGGGGGCTTTCTCGCTTCTCCCCCGACTGAGCACGCAGCCTCGCCTGGGCCGGGGAGCGGCTCTCGGATCGCATCGGTCTCTCTCTCTGGGCTAACCTGTCCCAGTCGAACTGGGTAAGACGGGAAGCCGGACGAAGCCACGCGACTCGCCCCGACATCGGCGGTGTTCTTCTGGCCCTGGCGACCGCACGCGCGTCCGCCCTTCTCCGCCACGGACACAGGCACAGCAACAGCCTGTGGGGATACGGCCCGTCACCTCGTTCCCATAATACGGACAGATGGGCCCGAAGCGGCGGAGGCCGGAAAGAGAACCGATGTACGTGACCGAGGGGGCGCAGTGGCGCACGCCGCCTTCTACGATGACATAGCCGGAGGCAGCGAGAAACAGCGACCCCTTGGAGTACTTCCAGGCCGGCGGCGGACAACAGGTCTACCAGCCATGAAACGGGCAACAGGTCTACCGACGGCTTGCTGCGGACAACAGGTCTACCCAGCCATGAAACGGGCAACAGGTCTACCAAGCTGCGGACACCAGGTCTACCCAGGGCATGCTGCGGACACCAGGTCTACCCACGGCTTGCTGCGGACAACAGGTCTACCCAGCTGCGGACAACAGGTCTACCCAGGGCATGAAACGGGCAACAGGTCTACCAAGCTGCGGACACCAGGTCTACCCAGGGCATGCTGCGGACACCAGGTCTACCCACGGCTTGCTGCGGACACCAGGTCTACCCAGCCATGAAACGGGCAACAGGTCTACCAAGCTGCGGACACCAGGTCTACCCAGGGCATGCTGCGGACAACAGGTCTACCCAGCCATGAAACGGGCAACAGGTCTACTCACGGCTTGCTGCGGACAACAGGTCTACCCAGCCATGAAACGGGCAACAGGTCTACCAAGCTGCGGACAACAGGTCTACCCAGGGCATGCTGCGGACACCAGGTCTACCCACTCAATGCTGCGGACAACAGGTCTACCCAGGCATGAATCGGGCAACAGGTCTACCAAGCTCCGGACACCATGTCTACCCACGGCTTGCTGCGGACAACAGGTCTACCCAGCCATGAAACGGGCAACAGGTCTACCAAGCTGCGGACACCAGGTCTACCCAGGGCATGCTGCGGACACCAGGTCTACCCAGCCATGAAACGGGCAACAGGTCTACTCACGGCTTGCTGCGGACAACAGGTCTACCCAGCCATGAAACGGGCAACAGGTCTACCAAGCTGCGGACAACAGGTCTACCCAGGGCATGCTGCGGACACCAGGTCTACCCACTCAATGCTGCGGACAACAGGTCTACCCAGGCATGAATCGGGCAACAGGTCTACCAAGCTCCGGACACCAGGTCTACCCACGGCTTGCTGCGGACAACAGGTCTACCCAGCCATGAAACGGGCAACAGGTCTACCAAGCTGCGGACAACAGGTCTACCCAGGGCATGCTGCGGACACCAGGTCTACCCACTCAATGCTGCGGACAACAGGTCTACCCAGGCATGAATCGGGCAACAGGTCTACCAAGCTCCGGACACCAGGTCTACCCACGGCTTGCTGCGGACACCAGGTCTACCCAGCCATGAAACGGGCAACAGGTCTACCAAGCTGCGGACACCAGGTCTACCCAGGGCATGCTGCGGACACCAGGTCTACCCACGGCTTGCTGCGGACACCAGGTCTACCCAGCCATGAAACGGGCAACAGGTCTACCAAGCTGCGGACACCAGGTCTACCCAGGGCATGCTGCGGACACCAGGTCTACCCACGGCTTGCTGCGGACACCAGGTCTACCCAGCCATGAAACGGGCAACAGGTCTACCAAGCTGCGGACACCAGGTCTACCCAGGGCATGCTGCGGACACCAGGTCTACCCACGGCTTGCTGCGGACAACAGGTCTACCCAGCTGCGGACAACAGGTCTACCCAGGGCATGAAACGGGCAACAGGTCTACCAAGCTGCGGACACCAGGTCTACCCAGGGCATGCTGCGGACACCAGGTCTACCCACGGCTTGCTGCGGACAACAGGTCTACCCAGCCATGAAACGGGCAACAGGTCTACCAAGCTGCGGACACCAGGTCTACCCAGGGCATGCTGCGGACACCAGGTCTACCCACGGCTTGCTGCGGACACCAGGTCTACCCAGCCATGAAACGGGCAACAGGTCTACCAAGCTGCGGACACCAGGTCTACCCAGGGCATGCTGCGGACACCAGGTCTACCCACGGCTTGCTGCGGACAACAGGTCTACCCAGCCATGAAACGGGCAACAGGTCTACCAAGCTGCGGACACCAGGTCTACCCAGGGCATGCTGCGGACACCAGGTCTACCCAGCCATGAAACGGGCAACAGGTCTACTCACGGCTTGCTGCGGACAACAGGTCTACCCAGCCATGAAACGGGCAACAGGTCTACCAAGCTGCGGACAACAGGTCTACCCAGGGCATGCTGCGGACACCAGGTCTACCCACTCAATGCTGCGGACAACAGGTCTACCCAGGCATGAATCGGGCAACAGGTCTACCAAGCTCCGGACACCAGGTCTACCCACGGCTTGCTGCGGACACCAGGTCTACCCAGCCATGAAACGGGCAACAGGTCTACCAAGCTGCGGACACCAGGTCTACCCAGGGCATGCTGCGGACACCAGGTCTACCCACTCAATGCTGCGGACAACAGGTCTACCCAGGCATGAATCGGGCAACAGGTCTACCAAGCTGCGGACACCAGGTCTACCCACGGCTTGCTGCGGACACCAGGTCTACCCAGCCATGAAACGGGCAACAGGTCTACCAAGCTGCGGACACCAGGTCTACCCAGGGCATGCTGCGGACACCAGGTCTACCCACGGCTTGCTGCGGACACCAGGTCTACCCAGCCATGAAACGGGCAACAGGTCTACCAAGCTGCGGACACCAGGTCTACCCAGGGCATGCTGCGGACACCAGGTCTACCCACGGCTTGCTGCGGACACCAGGTCTACCCAGCCATGAAACGGGCAACAGGTCTACCAAGCTGCGGACACCAGGTCTACCCAGGGCATGCTGCGGACACCAGGTCTACCCAGCCATGAAACGGGCAACAGGTCTACTCACGGCTTGCTGCGGACAACAGGTCTACCCAGCCATGAAACGGGCAACAGGTCTACCAAGCTGCGGACAACAGGTCTACCCAGGGCATGCTGCGGACACCAGGTCTACCCACTCAATGCTGCGGACAACAGGTCTACCCAGGCATGAATCGGGCAACAGGTCTACCAAGCTCCGGACACCAGGTCTACCCACGGCTTGCTGCGGACAACAGGTCTACCCAGCCATGAAACGGGCAACAGGTCTACCAAGCTGCGGACACCAGGTCTACCCAGGGCATGCTGCGGACACCAGGTCTACCCAGCCATGAAACGGGCAACAGGTCTACTCACGGCTTGCTGCGGACACCAGGTCTACCCAGCCATGAAACGGGCAACAGGTCTACCAAGCTGCGGACACCAGGTCTACCCAGGGCATGCTGCGGACACCAGGTCTACCCACTCAATGCTGCGGACAACAGGTCTACCCAGGCATGAATCGGGCAACAGGTCTACCAAGCTCCGGACACCAGGTCTACCCACGGCTTGCTGCAGACAACAGGTCTACCCAGCCATGAAACGGGCAACAGGTCTACCAAGCTGCGGACACCAGGTCTACCCAGGGCATGCTGCGGACACCAGGTCTACCCACGGCTTGCTGCGGACACCAGGTCTACCCAGCCATGAAACGGGCAACAGGTCTACCAAGCTGCGGACACCAGGTCTACCCAGGGCATGCTGCGGACAACAGGTCTACCCAGCCATGAAACGGGCAACAGGTCTACTCACGGCTTGCTGCGGACAACAGGTCTACCCAGCCATGAAACGGGCAACAGGTCTACCAAGCTGCGGACACCAGGTCTACCCAGGGCATGCTGCGGACACCAGGTCTACCCACTCAATGCTGCGGACAACAGGTCTACCCAGGCATGAATCGGGCAACAGGTCTACCAAGCTCCGGACACCATGTCTACCCACGGCTTGCTGCGGACAACAGGTCTACCCAGCCATGAAACGGGCAACAGGTCTACCAAGCTGCGGACACCAGGTCTACCCAGGGCATGCTGCGGACACCAGGTCTACCCAGCCATGAAACGGGCAACAGGTCTACTCACGGCTTGCTGCGGACAACAGGTCTACCCAGCCATGAAACGGGCAACAGGTCTACCAAGCTGCGGACACCAGGTCTACCCAGGGCATGCTGCGGACACCAGGTCTACCCACGGCTTGCTGCGGACAACAGGTCTACCCAGGCATGAAACGGGCAACAGGTCTACCAAGCTGCGGACACCAGGTCTACCCAGGGCATGCTGCGGACACCAGGTCTACCCACGGCTTGCTGCGGACAACAGGTCTACCAACTCAATGCTGCGGACAACAGGTCTACCCAGCCATGAAACGGGCAACAGGTCTACCAAGCTGCGGACACCAGGTCTACCCACGGCTTGCTGCGGACACCAGGTCTACCCAGCCATGAAACGGGCAACAGGTCTACCAAGCTGCGGACACCAGGTCTACCCAGGGCATGCTGCGGACACCAGGTCTACCCAGCCATGAAACGGGCAACAGGTCTACCAAGCTGCGGACACCAGGTCTACCCAGCCATGAAACGGGCAACAGGTCTACTCACTCAATGCTGCGGACACCAGGTCTACCCAGCCATGAAACGGGCAACAGGTCTACCAACTCAATGCTGCGGACAACAGGTCTACCCAGCCATGAAACGGGCAACAGGTCTACCAAGCTGCGGACACCAGGTCTACCCACGGCTTGCTGCGGACAACAGGTCTACCCAGGCATGAATCGGGCAACAGGTCTACCAAGCTGCGGACACCAGGTCTACCCACGGCTTGCTGCGGACACCAGGTCTACCCAGCCATGAAACGGGCAACAGGTCTACCAAGCTGCGGACACCAGGTCTACCCAGGGCATGCTGCGGACACCAGGCCTACCCAGCCATGAAACGGGCAACAGGTCTACCAAGCTGCGGACAACAGGTCTACCCAGGGCATGCTGCGGACAACAGGTCTACCCAGCCATGAAACGGGCAACAGGTCTACTCACGGCTTGCTGCGGACACCAGGTCTACCCAGCCATGAAACGGGCAACAGGTCTACCAAGCTGCGGACACCAGGTCTACCCAGGGCATGCTGCGGACACCAGGTCTACCCACGGCTTGCTGCGGACACCAGGTCTACCCAGCCATGAAACGGGCAACAGGTCTACCAGGCTGCGGACACCAGGTCTACCCAGGGCATGCTGCGGACACCAGGTCTACCCACGGCTTGCTGCGGACAACAGGTCTACCCAGGCATGAATCGGGCAACAGGTCTACCAAGCTCCGGACACCAGGTCTACCCACGGCTTGCTGCGGACAACAGGTCTACCCAGCCATGAAACGGGCAACAGGTCTACCCACTCAATGCTGCGGACAACAGGTCTACCCAGCCATGAAACGGGCAACAGGTCTACCAAGCTGCGGACACCAGGTCTACCCACTCAATGCTGCGGACACCAGGTCTACCCAGCCATGAAACGGGCAACAGGTCTACTCACGGCTTGCAGCGGACAACAGGTCTACCCAGCCATGAAACGGGCAACAGGTCTACCAAGCTGCGGACACCAGGTCTACCCAGGGCATGCTGCGGACACCAGGTCTACCCAGCCATGAAACGGGCAACAGGTCTACTCACGGCTTGCTGCGGACACCAGGTCTACCCAGCCATGAAACAGGCAACAGGTCTACCAAGCTGCGGACACCAGGTCTACCCAGCCATGAAACGGGCAACAGGTCTACCAAGCTGCGGACACCAGGTCTACCCAGGGCATGCTGCGGACACCAGGTCTACCAACTCAATGCTGCGGACAACAGGTCTACCCAGCCATGAAACGGGCAACAGGTCTACCAAGCTGCGGACACCAGGTCTACCCAGGGCATGCTGCGGACACCAGGTCTACCAACTCAATGCTGCGGACACCAGGTCTACCCAGCCATGAAACGGGCAACAGGTCTACCAACTCAATGCTGCGGGCAACAGGTCTACCCAGGCATGAATCGGGCAACAGGTCTACCAAGCTGCGGACACCAGGTCTACCCACGGCTTGCTGCGGACAACAGGTCTACCCAGGCATGAATCGGGCAACAGGTCTACCAAGCTGCGGACACCAGGTCTACCCACGGCTTGCTGCGGACACCAGGTCTACCCAGCCATGAAACGGGCAACAGGTCTACCAAGCTGCGGACACCAGGTCTACCCAGGGCATGCTGCGGACACCAGGTCTACCCAGCCATGAAACGGGCAACAGGTCTACTCACGGCTTGCTGCGGACACCAGGTCTACCCAGCCATGAAACGGGCAACAGGTCTACCAAGCTGCGGACACCAGGTCTACCCAGGGCATGCTGCGGACACCAGGTCTACCCAGCCATGAAACGGGCAACAGGTCTACTCACGGCTTGCTGCGGACACCAGGTCTACCCAGCCATGAAACGGGCAACAGGTCTACCAAGCTGCGGACACCAGGTCTACCCAGGGCATGCTGCGGACACCAGGTCTACCCACGGCTTGCTGCGGACAACAGGTCTACCCAGCCATGAAACGGGCAAGAGGTCTACCAAGCTGCGGACACCAGGTCTACCCAGGGCATGCTGCGGACACCAGGTCTACCCAGCCATGAAACGGGCAACAGGTCTACTCACGGCTTGCTGCGGACAACAGGTCTACCCAGCCATGAAACGGGCAACAGGTCTACCAAGCTGCGGACAACAGGTCTACCCAGGGCATGCTGCGGACACCAGGTCTACCCAGCCATGAAACGGGCAACAGGTCTACTCACGGCTTGCTGCGGACACCAGGTCTACCCAGCCATGAATCGGGCAACAGGTCTACCAAGCTGCGGACAACAGGTCTACCCAGGGCATGCTGCGGACACCAGGTCTACCAACTCAATGCTGCGGACACCAGGTCTACCCAGCCATGAAACGGGCAACAGGTCTACCAAGCTGCGGACACCAGGTCTACCCAGGGTATGTAGCGGACACCAGGTCTACCAACTCAATGCTGCGGACACCAGGTCTACCCAGCCATGAAACGGGCAACAGGTCTACCAAGCTGCGGACACCAGGTCTACCCAGCCATGAAACGGGCAACAGGTCTACCCACTCAATGCTGCGGACAACAGGTCTACCCAGCCATGAAACGGGCAACAGGTCTACCAAGCTGCGGACACCAGGTCTACCCAGGGCATGCTGCGGACAACAGGTCTACCCAGCCATGAAACGGGCAACAGGTCTACTCACGGCTTGCTGCGGACAACAGGTCTACCCAGCCATGAAACGGGCAACAGGTCTACCAAGCTGCGGACACCAGGTCTACCCAGGGCATGCTGCGGACACCAGGTCTACCCAGCCATGAAACGGGCAACAGGTCTACTCACGGCTTGCTGCGGACACCAGGTCTACCCAGCCATGAAACGGGCAACAGGTCTACCAAGCTGCGGACACCAGGTCTACCCACGGCTTGCTGCGGACACCAGGTCTACCCAGCCATGAAACGGGCAACAGGTCTACCAAGCTGCGGACACCAGGTCTACCCAGGGCATGCTGCGGACACCAGGTCTACCCAGCCATGAAACGGGCAACAGGTCTACTCACGGCTTGCTGCGGACACCAGGTCTACCCAGCCATGAAACGGGCAACAGGTCTACCAAGCTGCGGACACCAGGTCTACCCAGGGCATGCTGCGGACACCAGGTCTACCCACTCAATGCTGCGGACAACAGGTCTACCCAGCCATGAAACGGGCAACAGGTCTACCAAGCTGCGGACACCAGGTCTACCCAGGGCATGCTGCGGACACCAGGTCTACCAACTCAATGCTGCGGACAACAGGTCTACCCAGCCATGAAACGGGCAACAGGTCTACCAAGCTGCGGACACCAGGTCTACCCACGGCTTGCTGCGGACACCAGGTCTACCCAGCCATGAAACGGGCAACAGGTCTACCAAGCTGCGGACACCAGGTCTACCCAGGTCATGCTGCGGACACCAGGTCTACCCACGGCTTGCTGCGGACAACAGGTCTACCCACTCCAAGCTGCGGACACCAGGTCTAACTACTCCATTACGCGGACAACAGGTCTACCCACTCCATGCGGCGGACAACATGTCTACCCGCTCCATGCTGCGGACACCAGGTCTGCCCACGCCGTGATGCGGACCACAGGTCTACCTTCGCCATGCTGCACGCAGCCCGGGTCGCACCGGAGCTAGGTAGACCCGGTCGCCGCGGCCGTCGCAGCGCCCTCGCCCTCGACGGCGGACCCACGCCGCCGGTCCCGGAGGCGGGTAGACCTGGTCGCCGCGGCCACGGCGGCCGCCCATCCCGGAGCCCAGTAGACCTGGCCGCCGCGGGACCGGCCAAGTTTCCCGGAGTCGTGTAGACCTGGTCGTCGCGGCCACGGCCGCCGCCGCTGCGCCTTCGCCGGCGACGGCGGTCCCACGCCACCGGCCCCGGAGCCGCGTCGACCTGGCCGCCGCGGGACGGGCCACGTTTCGCGGATCCGGGTAGACGAGGCATCCTTGTACCATCTCGGAGCCGGGGAAACCCCACAGCCTCTTAACGCTCCGGAGCCCAAGTGCTCCAGCAGCCTTGCCCCGCCCGGCAGAATCGATTTCAAGACCAAGACATATTTTCGACAACATTTTATTTCATCATTTCATTTCATTTCTTTTCATTTCATTTTATTATTTTATTTTATTTCGTTTTGTTTTGTTTTGTTTTGTTTTGTTTTGATTTGATTTGATTTGTTTCATTTCCTCTTTGCCTTTTTTGAATGATTGCCTCTTCTATTTACTCGGAAAGAAAATCTTTTCCGGAAAACAAAACTCTTGCCAAATCTTATTTGTGATCCCTTTGGGCCCACAGCCGAGCTGACGGAGGGCCTGTGCCCGGTTCTCGCCCTGCTGACACACTGACCCCCCCAAACGGCGTCCTCCCTACCCCACGCCTCCTCCCCCGTCCCCCAGAGACCCTACCTACAGAGCCCCCCCCCACCACAAAAACCTCACGGGCCGCAGCACAGCCAGGGGAAGCACGTACGTGCAGCGAAACTCGGCCCAAAGCCGCCGCGCCCTGGCACAACTCGCCCTGCCCCTTCCCGCCCCACGGAGGCGGCTGCATCGAGGCGACCGGCGCCGCCGTCGGCAAGCGGGTGGCCGCTTTCGGGCCGGTTCTTCCGCGGAAGGTCTGCAGAGCTCTTGGGGCCTCGGCGCGGGTTTGGGGGGCCGTGAGGGCTCGCTGTCGAGGCGCCCGGGGCCGGCACGAAGCCGCCTGCCCTCTCCCTGTCCCTGCCCCGTCTTCCGCAGCCACCCATTAACGCTGGGGGCGAGCCCGCCCTCCGCCATCAACCTCCCATGCAGCGCTTTCAGACTTTCCCCGCCCCTGCCCATTGTCGGCTGGGGGCGCCCTGCCCCCCGCCGTCAGCCTCCCTGGCAGCGCTTTCAGACTCTCTCGGGCCCCTGCCCATTGTCGGCTGGGGGCGCCCCGCCCCCCGCCCTCAGCCTCCCTGGCAGCGCTTTCAGACTGCCTCGGGCCCTGCCCATTGTCGGTTGGGGGCGCCCCGCCCCCCGCCCTCAGCCTCCCTGGCAGCGCTTTCAGACTGCCTCGGGCCCTGCCCATTGTCGGTTGGGGGCGACCCCGCCCTCCGCCATCAGCCTCCCTGGCAGCGCTTTCAGACTGCCTCGGGCCCTGCCCATTGTCGGTTGGGGGCGACCCCGCCCTCCGCCATCAGCCTCCCTGGCAGCACTTTCAGCCTCTTCCTGCCCCCGCCCACGGTCCCACCGGGCAGTTTACACGGCGGCGGCGGGAGGCTGATGCCGAGGTCGGCAGGCGGAGAGCCTGGTGCACAAGCAGGGATGGCGGCGGGATGATTGGCGCCGTCTGTCCCTGGTCAAAGAAGCTCTCTGTTCAGCTTTCTCGGAGCCTTTTGCTTTGGTGGCGTTCCTTCCTCCTCCGCCCCGGCGCCGCTCAAGCCTGCGGCAGGGCGGCAGCGCGGCGGGTGGGCGGCCGGGGGGAGGGGGGAGGGGGGGGGGAGGGAGGGAGCGCGCGAGCGAGCGAGCGAGCGAGCGAGCGCGCTGCAGAAATGAAGCCCGGAGCAGGGCCGCGGTCCATTCGAGCACGGGGAGGGGGCGCGACAACGCTGCCTGCTCCTGTCGGGGAGCGCTTGGGGAAGTGGGGTGCCGGCACCATGACGGCGGAGCGGACAGGGGCCGCGGCTGGGGAAGAGGCCGGCGGAGCTCGCCAGTGGATGCTGGCGCACGGAGCCGGCAGGGACACCTGGGCACGGCTGGGACCGAAAGTCGCCCGCCTTCACGCCCCGCCTTTCGCCGGGGGGAAGAAGACGCGAGAGCAGGGCTGCCTGCTGGGCTGCCAGTGCCCGCGGTCATGCCGGACGTGCAGGCCGACCGCCGAAGGCGTGCTCGCCGCTGCAGAGACGACAAGGGGGCCGCGCGTCCGATGGAAGAGACGGGGCGCCATCGCGCGGCGGCCGGGCTGCAAGGCCGGCCGACGGTAACAGGACTACCACGCCGCGGGTGGCCAGAGACAAAGACCGGCCGAGGGCAACAGGTCTACCCAGCATTATGCCGGCCGGTACCAGGGCCGGCCGAGGGCAACAGGTCTACCCAGCATTAGGCCAGCCGGAAAGACGGCCGGCAGAGGGCAACAGGTCTACCCAGCATTCGGCCGTCAGGTACAAAGGCCGGCCGAGGGCAACAGGTCTACCCAGCATTCGGCCGTCAGGTACAAAGGCCGGCCGAGGGCAACAGGTCTACCCAGCATTAGGCCGCCACGTCCAAAGGCCGGCCGAGGGC
>NW_028276132.1:132500-135000 GCF_052056855.1 Sturnus vulgaris
GGAGGGGAGGGCTTCGCGGGAAGGAGGAGGGGGTCGCACCCCCGTCCCCGGCGCTCTCGGCCTCGCGCGCGCGCGGCAGCACGGCACGGTACCCCCGCGGTACCCACCCGCAGACAGCCGCCCGCACGGGGGGGAGAGCCCGGGGGCGAGGCCCGCGCCTCGCCTCCCTCTCGGCCCTCTCGCTCTCTCGTCTCTCTCGCACGGCCCACGGCGGCGTCTTCGACGCCGACTCTCGCTCTCCCCGGCCACCGCCACCGCACCGCGGCACGGCCCCGGCAAGGACGAGCTCCGCCCCAGCGGCTCGTTCCGGGAGCGGGGAGCTACGGAGCGCTCCCCGAGTCTGCATTTAGGGGGACGAAGGCCCTGCGCGGCGACGACGACGACGACGTCGACGTCGACCGCGGGCAACGGGCCTGCGAGGCAACCCCAGCCGCGCCGCCGGGGTGGCCCCCCCGGACGGCGATTGATCGTCAAGCGACGCTCAGACAGGCGTAGCCCCGGGAGGAACCCGGGGCCGCAAGTGCGTTCGAAGTGTCGATGATCAATGTGTCCTGCAATTCACATTAATTCTCGCAGCTAGCTGCGTTCTTCATCGACGCACGAGCCGAGTGATCCACCGCTAAGAGTTGTCTGGCTTTCGGGACCGCTCGCGTGAAGCGGCCCCTTTTCTGTTTCTGCAGGGACGCGCGCGCCCCCGCGCGCCCCGCTTCGACCGTACGAGCACACACAAACGGAGGAGGAGGAGGAGAAAGCGCGGGGCAAAAAAGAGAAACCCCGCGCAACGCTCCGAAGGTCGGCCAAAGAAAGGCGGAGGGGCCCGCGCCCCCGACCGCCTCCCCCCGCGAGGGGAGACGCCGCCTCGCGTGCCGTCCTTCGGAGGCGGCCCAGGCGCCCGGGCTCGGCCCGACCTCCGCGCGGAGGGGCTTGTGCGGCAACGCGCCGGACCGCGGGGGGCACGGTGGCCCGCCCGGCCTCTCGATCACGGGACGACTACGCGTTCGCGGGCCGGGGGCGCGACCGCCGGCCCCCGCCGCTCCCGGCTCACTCCCTGGCTTCTCCTTTTCACCGCTCCGCCGACTCGCGGAACGCCGCCGCGCCAAAACGCGGGGGCCGGCTCTCCCGCCAGCGGCCCCTGAACGTCGCCCGAAACGCCACGCGGCGGCGGGACCGTTCCGCCGGCGCAACCCCTGGCGCGGGACCGCTTGCCCGCCGGAAGGCGAACGCCCGGCGGGCCGCGCTCCGCCACCGGCGCCGGAGGCGGGACGCCGCCGAGACCCGAGCCGGCATCGCGGAGCGCCCGAGGTCTGCCGCTCGGCAAAACCCCTCCGCCACCCGCGGCCGCACTCCCGGGACCGCCGCCGCTTCGCACCGCCGAGCTGCCCTTCCGCGAGCACGCGCCCAGCGGGCAGGCGTACGGCGGCTGAGCCGGGGGGCACCGCCCGCTCCCCTCGTTTCCACTCGGGGACCGGACGGGGAAGCGCCCCCGCGGCCGCCCCGCACGCCTCCCCTTTTTTTTGGCCCACACGCGGCCGGGAAGGGCGACGGGGAAGCGGACGGGCGGGGCCCGGGCCGGGACGGCCGCCGGTGAAGGCGGGCGCCTCGCGGCCGACCGTCCCCCCCCCCCGGGGGGGGCGGGGACACTCGCCGAGCGGCGACGCCGCCGCTCGGCACGGGGTCGCCCGCGCCCGCCGGACCTCCGGCGATGGAGGAGCCGGCCGAGCGCTGCGCCCCAACGGGCGGGGACAGCGCTCCGAGTCAGGGGTGGCCGGCGGCCGGCGCCGCCGCGGTGCGGTTCGAGGCGACAAGGCCGTCGAGGCGAGAGGCGCGCGGTCGCGCCTGACGCGGCGCCGCCCGCGAGCCCGCGGCGGCGGCTAAGGAGAAAGAGCGAGAGAGCGCGGCGGGCCCCGGCGGCCGCAACCCCGCAGCTGAGGTAGGTAAGGCAGAGAGCGCGCGCCCTCTGCCGGCGTCGCCCCGCATCGCAGAGGCCAGCGGGGTCGGCCCCCCGCGGCCGATCGCGCGCCGCGGCCTCTCCGCCGAGACCGGGCCGCAGAGAGGGGGGGGGCAGGGCGCCCCTTCCCCGGCCCGGCACGGGTGGCCCCCGCGCGCGGGCAAGCGCGGCGGGACGCCGACGACGGCGAGCGCGGCCGGTCGCGACGGACACGCCACCGCAGGGGATCGGCGGGAGTAGCTCCCCACCCCTCGATGGCGCCCCGCGCCGCCACCGCCCGACACCCGCTGCCGCCGCCGCCACCGCCGCCGCCGCCGCGGCGGGGCCGTGCCGGGCCGCCCGAGTCTTTAAACCTCCGCCCGGCTCGGCGGCCCTTTCGGCCCCCAACAGGCGTTTGACGACGCCGAGGGAAACCGGCAGGAGACCGCCGAGGCGCGAAGCGCTAGGTACCTGGCCCTGGGGTGAGGGAAACGACCTGCATGGCCCCGCCGGGGTGCCTCCCCCGCTGCCACCCTCGGGGGAGCGTCCACCGGCGGGGGCGCGCCCGACGTC
>NW_028276132.1:140000-152500 GCF_052056855.1 Sturnus vulgaris
CTCGCTCTCTGTTGGGTTGCGGGGTCCGTCCTGGGGGGGGGGACACGGCCGGCCACCGCGGCCGACCGCCGCCCCGGAAAAATTCTGCCCGCTACACGCGGGTCCCCGGCTTAGGGCCGAGGAAGGGGGACGACTTCAACAACACACGGCAGGGCCGGACACTCCCGTCACCGAGCCCCCCTTCGCAGGCAAGCAAGCGAAGCCGAGAGGCGAGGCCACACGCCCCACTGCATGTCCCCCGCTGCCCTTTCGATACGGACACAACTCTGGCAACACAGGTCGGGAGCGGGAAACGAGGCGCAGCCAACCTCGGCCAAGCGAGCCACGCCCGGGGGGCTCTCGGGGAGGGGGGCCAGGGAAAGCCCGGGCAGGCTCAACACAACCCCGGGCCGGCCCCACAGAAATCCAGCCCCGGCTGCCGGCCACCAGCGTGCACCGGGACCGACAGCCGAAGAAATGCCGCACCCGGCGAGCGGGCGGGGCCCCGGCTTAAGGCCGGGCAGAAAAGGGGCGAGGCGCCGCCGCCTCGCCCGCCACCATCCCCGGGGGAGCGAGCAGGCGCCCGGCTCCCCGTTGTCACGAAACCGGCAGCAGCCGGGCCGGAGCGGGACACACTCGCGGCTTTCTCGCCCTCTCTCTGGGCCTTTTTCTCGCTTCTCCCCCGCCTGGAACAACGCAGCCTCGCCTGGGCCGGGGGAGCGCGGTGGCTCTCGGATCGCATCGCTCTCTCTGGGGGCTTTCTCGCTTCTCCCCCGGACTGAACACGCAGCCTCGGCCTGGGCCGGGGAGCGGCTCTCGGATCGCATCGGTCTCTCTGGGGGCTTTCTCGCTTCTCCCCCGACTGAGCACGCAGCCTCGCCTGGGCCGGGGAGCGGCTCTCGGATCGCATCGGTCTCTCTCTCTGGGCTAACCTGTCCCAGTCGAACTGGGTAAGACGGGAAGCCGGACGAAGCCACGCGACTCGCCCCGACATCGGCGGTGTTCTTCTGGCCCTGGCGACCGCACGCGCGTCCGCCCTTCTCCGCCACGGACACAGGCACAGCAACAGCCTGTGGGGATACGGCCCGTCACCTCGTTCCCATAATACGGACAGATGGGCCCGAAGCGGCGGAGGCCGGAAAGAGAACCGATGTACGTGACCGAGGGGGCGCAGTGGCGCACGCCGCCTTCTACGATGACATAGCCGGAGGCAGCGAGAAACAGCGACCCCTTGGAGTACTTCCAGGCCGGCGGCGGACAACAGGTCTACCAGCCATGAAACGGGCAACAGGTCTACCGACGGCTTGCTGCGGACAACAGGTCTACCCAGCCATGAAACGGGCAACAGGTCTACCAAGCTGCGGACACCAGGTCTACCCAGGGCATGCTGCGGACACCAGGTCTACCCACGGCTTGCTGCGGACAACAGGTCTACCCAGCTGCGGACAACAGGTCTACCCAGGGCATGAAACGGGCAACAGGTCTACCAAGCTGCGGACACCAGGTCTACCCAGGGCATGCTGCGGACACCAGGTCTACCCACGGCTTGCTGCGGACACCAGGTCTACCCAGCCATGAAACGGGCAACAGGTCTACCAAGCTGCGGACACCAGGTCTACCCAGGGCATGCTGCGGACAACAGGTCTACCCAGCCATGAAACGGGCAACAGGTCTACTCACGGCTTGCTGCGGACAACAGGTCTACCCAGCCATGAAACGGGCAACAGGTCTACCAAGCTGCGGACAACAGGTCTACCCAGGGCATGCTGCGGACACCAGGTCTACCCACTCAATGCTGCGGACAACAGGTCTACCCAGGCATGAATCGGGCAACAGGTCTACCAAGCTCCGGACACCATGTCTACCCACGGCTTGCTGCGGACAACAGGTCTACCCAGCCATGAAACGGGCAACAGGTCTACCAAGCTGCGGACACCAGGTCTACCCAGGGCATGCTGCGGACACCAGGTCTACCCAGCCATGAAACGGGCAACAGGTCTACTCACGGCTTGCTGCGGACAACAGGTCTACCCAGCCATGAAACGGGCAACAGGTCTACCAAGCTGCGGACAACAGGTCTACCCAGGGCATGCTGCGGACACCAGGTCTACCCACTCAATGCTGCGGACAACAGGTCTACCCAGGCATGAATCGGGCAACAGGTCTACCAAGCTCCGGACACCAGGTCTACCCACGGCTTGCTGCGGACAACAGGTCTACCCAGCCATGAAACGGGCAACAGGTCTACCAAGCTGCGGACAACAGGTCTACCCAGGGCATGCTGCGGACACCAGGTCTACCCACTCAATGCTGCGGACAACAGGTCTACCCAGGCATGAATCGGGCAACAGGTCTACCAAGCTCCGGACACCAGGTCTACCCACGGCTTGCTGCGGACACCAGGTCTACCCAGCCATGAAACGGGCAACAGGTCTACCAAGCTGCGGACACCAGGTCTACCCAGGGCATGCTGCGGACACCAGGTCTACCCACGGCTTGCTGCGGACACCAGGTCTACCCAGCCATGAAACGGGCAACAGGTCTACCAAGCTGCGGACACCAGGTCTACCCAGGGCATGCTGCGGACACCAGGTCTACCCACGGCTTGCTGCGGACACCAGGTCTACCCAGCCATGAAACGGGCAACAGGTCTACCAAGCTGCGGACACCAGGTCTACCCAGGGCATGCTGCGGACACCAGGTCTACCCACGGCTTGCTGCGGACAACAGGTCTACCCAGCTGCGGACAACAGGTCTACCCAGGGCATGAAACGGGCAACAGGTCTACCAAGCTGCGGACACCAGGTCTACCCAGGGCATGCTGCGGACACCAGGTCTACCCACGGCTTGCTGCGGACAACAGGTCTACCCAGCCATGAAACGGGCAACAGGTCTACCAAGCTGCGGACACCAGGTCTACCCAGGGCATGCTGCGGACACCAGGTCTACCCACGGCTTGCTGCGGACACCAGGTCTACCCAGCCATGAAACGGGCAACAGGTCTACCAAGCTGCGGACACCAGGTCTACCCAGGGCATGCTGCGGACACCAGGTCTACCCACGGCTTGCTGCGGACAACAGGTCTACCCAGCCATGAAACGGGCAACAGGTCTACCAAGCTGCGGACACCAGGTCTACCCAGGGCATGCTGCGGACACCAGGTCTACCCAGCCATGAAACGGGCAACAGGTCTACTCACGGCTTGCTGCGGACAACAGGTCTACCCAGCCATGAAACGGGCAACAGGTCTACCAAGCTGCGGACAACAGGTCTACCCAGGGCATGCTGCGGACACCAGGTCTACCCACTCAATGCTGCGGACAACAGGTCTACCCAGGCATGAATCGGGCAACAGGTCTACCAAGCTCCGGACACCAGGTCTACCCACGGCTTGCTGCGGACACCAGGTCTACCCAGCCATGAAACGGGCAACAGGTCTACCAAGCTGCGGACACCAGGTCTACCCAGGGCATGCTGCGGACACCAGGTCTACCCACTCAATGCTGCGGACAACAGGTCTACCCAGGCATGAATCGGGCAACAGGTCTACCAAGCTGCGGACACCAGGTCTACCCACGGCTTGCTGCGGACACCAGGTCTACCCAGCCATGAAACGGGCAACAGGTCTACCAAGCTGCGGACACCAGGTCTACCCAGGGCATGCTGCGGACACCAGGTCTACCCACGGCTTGCTGCGGACACCAGGTCTACCCAGCCATGAAACGGGCAACAGGTCTACCAAGCTGCGGACACCAGGTCTACCCAGGGCATGCTGCGGACACCAGGTCTACCCACGGCTTGCTGCGGACACCAGGTCTACCCAGCCATGAAACGGGCAACAGGTCTACCAAGCTGCGGACACCAGGTCTACCCAGGGCATGCTGCGGACACCAGGTCTACCCAGCCATGAAACGGGCAACAGGTCTACTCACGGCTTGCTGCGGACAACAGGTCTACCCAGCCATGAAACGGGCAACAGGTCTACCAAGCTGCGGACAACAGGTCTACCCAGGGCATGCTGCGGACACCAGGTCTACCCACTCAATGCTGCGGACAACAGGTCTACCCAGGCATGAATCGGGCAACAGGTCTACCAAGCTCCGGACACCAGGTCTACCCACGGCTTGCTGCGGACAACAGGTCTACCCAGCCATGAAACGGGCAACAGGTCTACCAAGCTGCGGACACCAGGTCTACCCAGGGCATGCTGCGGACACCAGGTCTACCCAGCCATGAAACGGGCAACAGGTCTACTCACGGCTTGCTGCGGACACCAGGTCTACCCAGCCATGAAACGGGCAACAGGTCTACCAAGCTGCGGACACCAGGTCTACCCAGGGCATGCTGCGGACACCAGGTCTACCCACTCAATGCTGCGGACAACAGGTCTACCCAGGCATGAATCGGGCAACAGGTCTACCAAGCTCCGGACACCAGGTCTACCCACGGCTTGCTGCAGACAACAGGTCTACCCAGCCATGAAACGGGCAACAGGTCTACCAAGCTGCGGACACCAGGTCTACCCAGGGCATGCTGCGGACACCAGGTCTACCCACGGCTTGCTGCGGACACCAGGTCTACCCAGCCATGAAACGGGCAACAGGTCTACCAAGCTGCGGACACCAGGTCTACCCAGGGCATGCTGCGGACAACAGGTCTACCCAGCCATGAAACGGGCAACAGGTCTACTCACGGCTTGCTGCGGACAACAGGTCTACCCAGCCATGAAACGGGCAACAGGTCTACCAAGCTGCGGACAACAGGTCTACCCAGGGCATGCTGCGGACACCAGGTCTACCCACTCAATGCTGCGGACAACAGGTCTACCCAGGCATGAATCGGGCAACAGGTCTACCAAGCTCCGGACACCATGTCTACCCACGGCTTGCTGCGGACAACAGGTCTACCCAGCCATGAAACGGGCAACAGGTCTACCAAGCTGCGGACACCAGGTCTACCCAGGGCATGCTGCGGACACCAGGTCTACCCAGCCATGAAACGGGCAACAGGTCTACTCACGGCTTGCTGCGGACAACAGGTCTACCCAGCCATGAAACGGGCAACAGGTCTACCAAGCTGCGGACACCAGGTCTACCCAGGGCATGCTGCGGACACCAGGTCTACCCACGGCTTGCTGCGGACAACAGGTCTACCCAGGCATGAAACGGGCAACAGGTCTACCAAGCTGCGGACACCAGGTCTACCCAGGGCATGCTGCGGACACCAGGTCTACCCACGGCTTGCTGCGGACAACAGGTCTACCAACTCAATGCTGCGGACAACAGGTCTACCCAGCCATGAAACGGGCAACAGGTCTACCAAGCTGCGGACACCAGGTCTACCCACGGCTTGCTGCGGACACCAGGTCTACCCAGCCATGAAACGGGCAACAGGTCTACCAAGCTGCGGACACCAGGTCTACCCAGGGCATGCTGCGGACACCAGGTCTACCCAGCCATGAAACGGGCAACAGGTCTACCAAGCTGCGGACACCAGGTCTACCCAGCCATGAAACGGGCAACAGGTCTACTCACTCAATGCTGCGGACACCAGGTCTACCCAGCCATGAAACGGGCAACAGGTCTACCAACTCAATGCTGCGGACAACAGGTCTACCCAGCCATGAAACGGGCAACAGGTCTACCAAGCTGCGGACACCAGGTCTACCCACGGCTTGCTGCGGACAACAGGTCTACCCAGGCATGAATCGGGCAACAGGTCTACCAAGCTGCGGACACCAGGTCTACCCACGGCTTGCTGCGGACACCAGGTCTACCCAGCCATGAAACGGGCAACAGGTCTACCAAGCTGCGGACACCAGGTCTACCCAGGGCATGCTGCGGACACCAGGCCTACCCAGCCATGAAACGGGCAACAGGTCTACCAAGCTGCGGACAACAGGTCTACCCAGGGCATGCTGCGGACAACAGGTCTACCCAGCCATGAAACGGGCAACAGGTCTACTCACGGCTTGCTGCGGACACCAGGTCTACCCAGCCATGAAACGGGCAACAGGTCTACCAGGCTGCGGACACCAGGTCTACCCAGGGCATGCTGCGGACACCAGGTCTACCCACGGCTTGCTGCGGACAACAGGTCTACCCAGGCATGAATCGGGCAACAGGTCTACCAAGCTCCGGACACCAGGTCTACCCACGGCTTGCTGCGGACAACAGGTCTACCCAGCCATGAAACGGGCAACAGGTCTACCCACTCAATGCTGCGGACAACAGGTCTACCCAGCCATGAAACGGGCAACAGGTCTACCAAGCTGCGGACACCAGGTCTACCCACTCAATGCTGCGGACACCAGGTCTACCCAGCCATGAAACGGGCAACAGGTCTACTCACGGCTTGCAGCGGACAACAGGTCTACCCAGCCATGAAACGGGCAACAGGTCTACCAAGCTGCGGACACCAGGTCTACCCAGGGCATGCTGCGGACACCAGGTCTACCCAGCCATGAAACGGGCAACAGGTCTACTCACGGCTTGCTGCGGACACCAGGTCTACCCAGCCATGAAACAGGCAACAGGTCTACCAAGCTGCGGACACCAGGTCTACCCAGCCATGAAACGGGCAACAGGTCTACCAAGCTGCGGACACCAGGTCTACCCAGGGCATGCTGCGGACACCAGGTCTACCAACTCAATGCTGCGGACAACAGGTCTACCCAGCCATGAAACGGGCAACAGGTCTACCAAGCTGCGGACACCAGGTCTACCCAGGGCATGCTGCGGACACCAGGTCTACCAACTCAATGCTGCGGACACCAGGTCTACCCAGCCATGAAACGGGCAACAGGTCTACCAACTCAATGCTGCGGGCAACAGGTCTACCCAGGCATGAATCGGGCAACAGGTCTACCAAGCTGCGGACACCAGGTCTACCCACGGCTTGCTGCGGACAACAGGTCTACCCAGGCATGAATCGGGCAACAGGTCTACCAAGCTGCGGACACCAGGTCTACCCACGGCTTGCTGCGGACACCAGGTCTACCCAGCCATGAAACGGGCAACAGGTCTACCAAGCTGCGGACACCAGGTCTACCCAGGGCATGCTGCGGACACCAGGTCTACCCAGCCATGAAACGGGCAACAGGTCTACTCACGGCTTGCTGCGGACACCAGGTCTACCCAGCCATGAAACGGGCAACAGGTCTACCAAGCTGCGGACACCAGGTCTACCCAGGGCATGCTGCGGACACCAGGTCTACCCAGCCATGAAACGGGCAACAGGTCTACTCACGGCTTGCTGCGGACACCAGGTCTACCCAGCCATGAAACGGGCAACAGGTCTACCAAGCTGCGGACACCAGGTCTACCCAGGGCATGCTGCGGACACCAGGTCTACCCACGGCTTGCTGCGGACAACAGGTCTACCCAGCCATGAAACGGGCAAGAGGTCTACCAAGCTGCGGACACCAGGTCTACCCAGGGCATGCTGCGGACACCAGGTCTACCCAGCCATGAAACGGGCAACAGGTCTACTCACGGCTTGCTGCGGACAACAGGTCTACCCAGCCATGAAACGGGCAACAGGTCTACCAAGCTGCGGACAACAGGTCTACCCAGGGCATGCTGCGGACACCAGGTCTACCCAGCCATGAAACGGGCAACAGGTCTACTCACGGCTTGCTGCGGACACCAGGTCTACCCAGCCATGAATCGGGCAACAGGTCTACCAAGCTGCGGACAACAGGTCTACCCAGGGCATGCTGCGGACACCAGGTCTACCAACTCAATGCTGCGGACACCAGGTCTACCCAGCCATGAAACGGGCAACAGGTCTACCAAGCTGCGGACACCAGGTCTACCCAGGGTATGTAGCGGACACCAGGTCTACCAACTCAATGCTGCGGACACCAGGTCTACCCAGCCATGAAACGGGCAACAGGTCTACCAAGCTGCGGACACCAGGTCTACCCAGCCATGAAACGGGCAACAGGTCTACCCACTCAATGCTGCGGACAACAGGTCTACCCAGCCATGAAACGGGCAACAGGTCTACCAAGCTGCGGACACCAGGTCTACCCAGGGCATGCTGCGGACAACAGGTCTACCCAGCCATGAAACGGGCAACAGGTCTACTCACGGCTTGCTGCGGACAACAGGTCTACCCAGCCATGAAACGGGCAACAGGTCTACCAAGCTGCGGACACCAGGTCTACCCAGGGCATGCTGCGGACACCAGGTCTACCCAGCCATGAAACGGGCAACAGGTCTACTCACGGCTTGCTGCGGACACCAGGTCTACCCAGCCATGAAACGGGCAACAGGTCTACCAAGCTGCGGACACCAGGTCTACCCACGGCTTGCTGCGGACACCAGGTCTACCCAGCCATGAAACGGGCAACAGGTCTACCAAGCTGCGGACACCAGGTCTACCCAGGGCATGCTGCGGACACCAGGTCTACCCAGCCATGAAACGGGCAACAGGTCTACTCACGGCTTGCTGCGGACACCAGGTCTACCCAGCCATGAAACGGGCAACAGGTCTACCAAGCTGCGGACACCAGGTCTACCCAGGGCATGCTGCGGACACCAGGTCTACCCACTCAATGCTGCGGACAACAGGTCTACCCAGCCATGAAACGGGCAACAGGTCTACCAAGCTGCGGACACCAGGTCTACCCAGGGCATGCTGCGGACACCAGGTCTACCAACTCAATGCTGCGGACAACAGGTCTACCCAGCCATGAAACGGGCAACAGGTCTACCAAGCTGCGGACACCAGGTCTACCCACGGCTTGCTGCGGACACCAGGTCTACCCAGCCATGAAACGGGCAACAGGTCTACCAAGCTGCGGACACCAGGTCTACCCAGGTCATGCTGCGGACACCAGGTCTACCCACGGCTTGCTGCGGACAACAGGTCTACCCACTCCAAGCTGCGGACACCAGGTCTAACTACTCCATTACGCGGACAACAGGTCTACCCACTCCATGCGGCGGACAACATGTCTACCCGCTCCATGCTGCGGACACCAGGTCTGCCCACGCCGTGATGCGGACCACAGGTCTACCTTCGCCATGCTGCACGCAGCCCGGGTCGCACCGGAGCTAGGTAGACCCGGTCGCCGCGGCCGTCGCAGCGCCCTCGCCCTCGACGGCGGACCCACGCCGCCGGTCCCGGAGGCGGGTAGACCTGGTCGCCGCGGCCACGGCGGCCGCCCATCCCGGAGCCCAGTAGACCTGGCCGCCGCGGGACCGGCCAAGTTTCCCGGAGTCGTGTAGACCTGGTCGTCGCGGCCACGGCCGCCGCCGCTGCGCCTTCGCCGGCGACGGCGGTCCCACGCCACCGGCCCCGGAGCCGCGTCGACCTGGCCGCCGCGGGACGGGCCACGTTTCGCGGATCCGGGTAGACGAGGCATCCTTGTACCATCTCGGAGCCGGGGAAACCCCACAGCCTCTTAACGCTCCGGAGCCCAAGTGCTCCAGCAGCCTTGCCCCGCCCGGCAGAATCGATTTCAAGACCAAGACATATTTTCGACAACATTTTATTTCATCATTTCATTTCATTTCTTTTCATTTCATTTTATTATTTTATTTTATTTCGTTTTGTTTTGTTTTGTTTTGTTTTGTTTTGATTTGATTTGATTTGTTTCATTTCCTCTTTGCCTTTTTTGAATGATTGCCTCTTCTATTTACTCGGAAAGAAAATCTTTTCCGGAAAACAAAACTCTTGCCAAATCTTATTTGTGATCCCTTTGGGCCCACAGCCGAGCTGACGGAGGGCCTGTGCCCGGTTCTCGCCCTGCTGACACACTGACCCCCCCAAACGGCGTCCTCCCTACCCCACGCCTCCTCCCCCGTCCCCCAGAGACCCTACCTACAGAGCCCCCCCCCACCACAAAACAGAACCTCACGGGCCGCAGCACAGCCAGGGGAAGCACGTACGTGCAGCGAAACTCGGCCCAAAGCCGCCGCGCCCTGGCACAACTCGCCCTGCCCCTTCCCGCCCCACGGAGGCGGCTGCATCGAGGCGACCGGCGCCGCCGTCGGCAAGCGGGTGGCCGCTTTCGGGCCGGTTCTTCCGCGGAAGGTCTGCAGAGCTCTTGGGGCCTCGGCGCGGGTTTGGGGGGCCGTGAGGGCTCGCTGTCGAGGCGCCCGGGGCCGGCACGAAGCCGCCTGCCCTCTCCCTGTCCCTGCCCCGTCTTCCGCAGCCACCCATTAACGCTGGGGGCGAGCCCGCCCTCCGCCATCAACCTCCCATGCAGCGCTTTCAGACTTTCCCCGCCCCTGCCCATTGTCGGCTGGGGGCGCCCTGCCCCCCGCCGTCAGCCTCCCTGGCAGCGCTTTCAGACTCTCTCGGGCCCCTGCCCATTGTCGGCTGGGGGCGCCCCGCCCCCCGCCCTCAGCCTCCCTGGCAGCGCTTTCAGACTGCCTCGGGCCCTGCCCATTGTCGGTTGGGGGCGCCCCGCCCCCCGCCCTCAGCCTCCCTGGCAGCGCTTTCAGACTGCCTCGGGCCCTGCCCATTGTCGGTTGGGGGCGACCCCGCCCTCCGCCATCAGCCTCCCTGGCAGCGCTTTCAGACTGCCTCGGGCCCTGCCCATTGTCGGTTGGGGGCGACCCCGCCCTCCGCCATCAGCCTCCCTGGCAGCACTTTCAGCCTCTTCCTGCCCCCGCCCACGGTCCCACCGGGCAGTTTACACGGCGGCGGCGGGAGGCTGATGCCGAGGTCGGCAGGCGGAGAGCCTGGTGCACAAGCAGGGATGGCGGCGGGATGATTGGCGCCGTCTGTCCCTGGTCAAAGAAGCTCTCTGTTCAGCTTTCTCGGAGCCTTTTGCTTTGGTGGCGTTCCTTCCTCCTCCGCCCCGGCGCCGCTCAAGCCTGCGGCAGGGCGGCAGCGCGGCGGGTGGGCGGCCGGGGGGAGGGGGGAGGGGGGGGGGAGGGAGGGAGCGCGCGAGCGAGCGAGCGAGCGAGCGCGCTGCAGAAATGAAGCCCGGAGCAGGGCCGCGGTCCATTCGAGCACGGGGAGGGGGCGCGACAACGCTGCCTGCTCCTGTCGGGGAGCGCTTGGGGAAGTGGGGTGCCGGCACCATGACGGCGGAGCGGACAGGGGCCGCGGCTGGGGAAGAGGCCGGCGGAGCTCGCCAGTGGATGCTGGCGCACGGAGCCGGCAGGGACACCTGGGCACGGCTGGGACCGAAAGTCGCCCGCCTTCACGCCCCGCCTTTCGCCGGGGGGAAGAAGACGCGAGAGCAGGGCTGCCTGCTGGGCTGCCAGTGCCCGCGGTCATGCCGGACGTGCAGGCCGACCGCCGAAGGCGTGCTCGCCGCTGCAGAGACGACAAGGGGGCCGCGCGTCCGATGGAAGAGACGGGGCGCCATCGCGCGGCGGCCGGGCTGCAAGGCCGGCCGACGGTAACAGGACTACCACGCCGCGGGTGGCCAGAGACAAAGACCGGCCGAGGGCAACAGGTCTACCCAGCATTATGCCGGCCGGTACCAGGGCCGGCCGAGGGCAACAGGTCTACCCAGCATTAGGCCAGCCGGAAAGACGGCCGGCAGAGGGCAACAGGTCTACCCAGCATTCGGCCGTCAGGTACAAAGGCCGGCCGAGGGCAACAGGTCTACCCAGCATTCGGCCGTCAGGTACAAAGGCCGGCCGAGGGCAACAGGTCTACCCAGCATTAGGCCGCCACGTCCAAAGGCCGGCCGAGGGCAACAGGTCTACCCAGCATTAGGCCGCCACGTCCAAAGGCCGGCCGAGGGCAACAGGTCTACCCAGCATTCGGCCACCACGTACAAAGGCCGGCCGAGGGCAACAGGTCTACCCAGCATTCGGCTGGCCGGTAACACGGCGGGCCGAGGGCAACAGGTCTACCCAGCATTAGGCCGGCCGGTAACACTGCCGGCCGAGGGCAACAGGTCTACCCAGCATTCGGCCGCCACGTCCAAAGGCCGGCCGAGGGCAACAGGTCTACCCAGCATTAGGCCGCCACGTCCAAAGGCCGGCCGAGGGCAACAGGTCTACCCAGCATTCGGCCACCACGTCCAAAGGCCGGCCGAGGGCAACAGGTCTACCCAGCATTAGGCCGGCCGGTAACACGGCCGGCCGAGGGCAACAGGTCTACCCAGCATTAGGCCGCCACGTCCAAAGGCCGGCCGAGGGCAACAGGTCTACCCAGCATTAGGCCGCCACGTCCAAAGGCCGGCCGAGGGCAACAGGTCTACCCAGCATTCGGCCGCCACGTCCAAAGGCCGGCCGAGGGCAACAGGTCTACCCAGCATTAGGCCGCCACGTCCAAAGGCCGGCCGAGGGCAACAGGTCTACCCAGCATTCGGCCGCCACGTCCAAAGGCCGGCCGAGGGCAACAGGTCTACCCAGCATTAGGCCGCCACGTCCAAAGGCCGGCCGAGGGCAACAGGTCTACCCAGCATTAGGCCGGCCGGCAGAGGGCAACAGGTCTACCCAGCATTCGGCCGTCAGGTACAAAGGCCGGCCGAGGGCAACAGGTCTACCCAGCATTCGGCCGCCACGTCCAAAGGCCGGCCGAGGGCAACAGGTCTACCCAGC
>NW_028276132.1:165000-187500 GCF_052056855.1 Sturnus vulgaris
TTTTTTATCTCTCTCGCCTTCGTTTTGGTTTTTTTTTTCGCCCCTTGGCTCTTTTTTTCTCAGGGCCCGCGCCCTTGCGACACACAACACGGCTCGGCCTTCGCGTTCGGAGAGTCCCGCGCGCGCTGGGGGCGCGGGGACGGGGCTCGGCTGGGGCTGACCCGCCCCCGAGGCCGGCCCGAAAAAGCACCGGACGTGCTAGAGGAGACAGCGACCCGACAAGGCGGGCGCGGCCCGGACAACACCGAGGCCCCGAGGCCGGGGCGGCTCGCTCTGCAGCAGGCGGCGGCACGACAAAGGAGCGCCGTGCGCGGTGCGCGCGCGGAACGGGCTCTTTTCCCCCGTCCGTGCTCCCCCGGCCCCGCCATCGGTTCTCGTCAGCCCTCTCACTCTCTCTCGCTCTCGAGGGGGGGGGGGTTTGGTTTCGTTTTCTCTCGGCTCAAGCTCGAGCCGCACCGCCGCCCGGTGCTGCTCGCGGCCGGCACCCACGGGACGCTAAACTCGGACCAGGGCCAGCGCCGGCACCTCGCGTGGTTTTAAGGACACCTTGAGTGCTCACGGGGCCACGCGGCCATCACACAGCCTGGGACGGTAAAGATGTTCCTTCCCCGGCAAGCGGAAGGAGCGACACCTCGCCTGCGACGGGAAGCGAATTGGACAGGAGACCGCCCTGCTCGAGGGACCGGACACCACCGAGACTTCGCCCGGAGGAGCCGGCCCGCCGGGGGCCCTTTCCGACGCGACCCGAAAAGCCTCATCGATCGGACGGGGACAGAAAGAAAAGCAGCCGCGGGGCAACGGGGAGCCCCCGCGGCCGCGGGTTCCTGGGACAACGGCAACGGAGCAGGGCTCCAACATGCGTGCGAGCGGGACACGTCCCCGAGAGGCCCTCCCTTGGCGCCGCCGAGCCTCCCCGACGCTCCCTAGGCCCCCGACGCCGGCGGGCCGCTTGCAACCTTCGGGATCGATCACGCAGCAGAGGAAGAGAGCGGGGGGTGCCGCCACCCGCCCGCGGGCCGCAAGACAACGGAAAACGGAGCAGCTGCCACCGACCACGCCGCGGGCCACCGGCTTTCGCCCGCCTCGCAGCGATCGGCTTCCCACCCGGAAAAAAAGCCGGGGGGAAGGGCAAGCCACCGCACCAAAAAAAAAACTAAAAAAAAAAGCACGCCATGCGTCGCACGACCCGTGCTAGCCACGGGGGTCACGAGCCAGGGGTGGGGGCGAGAACGCGCCTCTCAACTCCTCCCGTAAAACCCCTCCAACCACCGGACATACGGTCTCTTTTCTCACTCGCCAACACAGCCAGCCCTTCTCTCTCGCCTTTCGCTTTCGCTTCGGTGGCGGCCCGTGACCCTTCGTCAGCGCGCGCTTCTCGGTGCCGCGGCTTAGGGCCGCGAGAGAAAAAGAACGGAGGCCGGGCGGGCACCCCCACACTGCCCCGCACACCGGCACGCTTTAATAAAAAAGAACGGAGCCGCTCGCAAAACCCAGCCCCCGCCGGCAACGGCAACCACGGCAGCCGGGGCAGGCCAGACACCACGGGCCGCCCCGGCACGGTGCCTCGATCGCGCCCGGCCGATACCGAGAAAGGGCGAGGCGCCGCCGCCCCGCCCACGACACACTCTCGGGGGCTCACTCGCTCGCTCGCTCTCTGTTGGGTTGCGGGGTCCGTCCTGGGGGGGGGGACACGGCCGGCCACCGCGGCCGACCGCCGCCCCGGAAAAATTCTGCCCGCTACACGCGGGTCCCCGGCTTAGGGCCGAGGAAGGGGGACGACTTCAACAACACACGGCAGGGCCGGACACTCCCGTCACCGAGCCCCCCTTCGCAGGCAAGCAAGCGAAGCCGAGAGGCGAGGCCACACGCCCCACTGCATGTCCCCCGCTGCCCTTTCGATACGGACACAACTCTGGCAACACAGGTCGGGAGCGGGAAACGAGGCGCAGCCAACCTCGGCCAAGCGAGCCACGCCCGGGGGGCTCTCGGGGAGGGGGGCCAGGGAAAGCCCGGGCAGGCTCAACACAACCCCGGGCCGGCCCCACAGAAATCCAGCCCCGGCTGCCGGCCACCAGCGTGCACCGGGACCGACAGCCGAAGAAATGCCGCACCCGGCGAGCGGGCGGGGCCCCGGCTTAAGGCCGGGCAGAAAAGGGGCGAGGCGCCGCCGCCTCGCCCGCCACCATCCCCGGGGGAGCGAGCAGGCGCCCGGCTCCCCGTTGTCACGAAACCGGCAGCAGCCGGGCCGGAGCGGGACACACTCGCGGCTTTCTCGCCCTCTCTCTGGGCCTTTTTCTCGCTTCTCCCCCGCCTGGAACAACGCAGCCTCGCCTGGGCCGGGGGAGCGCGGTGGCTCTCGGATCGCATCGCTCTCTCTGGGGGCTTTCTCGCTTCTCCCCCGGACTGAACACGCAGCCTCGGCCTGGGCCGGGGAGCGGCTCTCGGATCGCATCGGTCTCTCTGGGGGCTTTCTCGCTTCTCCCCCGACTGAGCACGCAGCCTCGCCTGGGCCGGGGAGCGGCTCTCGGATCGCATCGGTCTCTCTCTCTGGGCTAACCTGTCCCAGTCGAACTGGGTAAGACGGGAAGCCGGACGAAGCCACGCGACTCGCCCCGACATCGGCGGTGTTCTTCTGGCCCTGGCGACCGCACGCGCGTCCGCCCTTCTCCGCCACGGACACAGGCACGGCAACAGCCTGTGGGGATACGGCCCGTCACCTCGTTCCCATAATACGGACAGATGGGCCCGAAGCGGCGGAGGCCGGAAAGAGAACCGATGTACGTGACCGAGGGGGCGCAGTGGCGCACGCCGCCTTCTACGATGACATAGCCGGAGGCAGCGAGAAACAGCGACCCCTTGGAGTACTTCCAGGCCGGCGGCGGACAACAGGTCTACCAGCCATGAAACGGGCAACAGGTCTACCGACGGCTTGCTGCGGACAACAGGTCTACCCAGCCATGAAACGGGCAACAGGTCTACCAAGCTGCGGACACCAGGTCTACCCACGGCTTGCTGCGGACACCAGGTCTACCCACGGCTTGCTGCGGACAACAGGTCTACCCAGCTGCGGACAACAGGTCTACCCAGGGCATGAAACGGGCAACAGGTCTACCAAGCTGCGGACACCAGGTCTACCCAGGGCATGCTGCGGACACCAGGTCTACCCACGGCTTGCTGCGGACAACAGGTCTACCCAGCCATGAAACGGGCAACAGGTCTACCAAGCTGCGGACACCAGGTCTACCCAGGGCATGCTGCGGACACCAGGTCTACCCACGGCTTGCTGCGGACACCAGGTCTACCCAGCCATGAAACGGGCAACAGGTCTACCAAGCTGCGGACACCAGGTCTACCCAGGGCATGCTGCGGACACCAGGTCTACCCACTCAATGCTGCGGACAACAGGTCTACCCAGCCATGAAACGGGCAACAGGTCTACCAAGCTGCGGACACCAGGTCTACCCAGGGCATGCTGCGGACACCAGGTCTACCCAGCCAGGAAACGGGCAACAGGTCTACTCACGGCTTGCTGCGGACAACAGGTCTACCCAGCCATGAAACGGGCAACAGGTCTACCAAGCTGCGGACAACAGGTCTACCCAGGGCATGCTGCGGACACCAGGTCTACCCACTCAATGCTGCGGACAACAGGTCTACCCAGGCATGAATCGGGCAACAGGTCTACCAAGCTCCGGACACCAGGTCTACCCACGGCTTGCTGCGGACAACAGGTCTACCCAGCCATGAAACGGGCAACAGGTCTACCAAGCTGCGGACAACAGGTCTACCCAGGGCATGCTGCGGACACCAGGTCTACCCACTCAATGCTGCGGACAACAGGTCTACCCAGGCATGAATCGGGCAACAGGTCTACCAAGCTCCGGACACCAGGTCTACCCACGGCTTGCTGCGGACACCAGGTCTACCCAGCCATGAAACGGGCAACAGGTCTACCAAGCTGCGGACACCAGGTCTACCCAGGGCATGCTGCGGACACCAGGTCTACCCACGGCTTGCTGCGGACACCAGGTCTACCCAGCCATGAAACGGGCAACAGGTCTACCAAGCTGCGGACACCAGGTCTACCCAGGGCATGCTGCGGACACCAGGTCTACCCACGGCTTGCTGCGGACACCAGGTCTACCCAGCCATGAAACGGGCAACAGGTCTACCAAGCTGCGGACACCAGGTCTACCCAGGGCATGCTGCGGACACCAGGTCTACCCACGGCTTGCTGCGGACAACAGGTCTACCCAGCTGCGGACAACAGGTCTACCCAGGGCATGAAACGGGCAACAGGTCTACCAAGCTGCGGACACCAGGTCTACCCAGGGCATGCTGCGGACACCAGGTCTACCCACGGCTTGCTGCGGACAACAGGTCTACCCAGCCATGAAACGGGCAACAGGTCTACCAAGCTGCGGACACCAGGTCTACCCAGGGCATGCTGCGGACACCAGGTCTACCCACGGCTTGCTGCGGACACCAGGTCTACCCAGCCATGAAACGGGCAACAGGTCTACCAAGCTGCGGACACCAGGTCTACCCAGGGCATGCTGCGGACACCAGGTCTACCCACGGCTTGCTGCGGACAACAGGTCTACCCAGCCATGAAACGGGCAACAGGTCTACCAAGCTGCGGACACCAGGTCTACCCAGGGCATGCTGCGGACACCAGGTCTACCCAGCCATGAAACGGGCAACAGGTCTACTCACGGCTTGCTGCGGACAACAGGTCTACCCAGCCATGAAACGGGCAACAGGTCTACCAAGCTGCGGACAACAGGTCTACCCAGGGCATGCTGCGGACACCAGGTCTACCCACTCAATGCTGCGGACAACAGGTCTACCCAGGCATGAATCGGGCAACAGGTCTACCAAGCTCCGGACACCAGGTCTACCCACGGCTTGCTGCGGACAACAGGTCTACCCAGCCATGAAACGGGCAACAGGTCTACCAAGCTGCGGACACCAGGTCTACCCAGGGCATGCTGCGGACACCAGGTCTACCCACTCAATGCTGCGGACAACAGGTCTACCCAGGCATGAATCGGGCAACAGGTCTACCAAGCTCCGGACACCAGGTCTACCCACGGCTTGCTGCGGACACCAGGTCTACCCAGCCATGAAACGGGCAACAGGTCTACCAAGCTGCGGACACCAGGTCTACCCAGGGCATGCTGCGGACACCAGGTCTACCCACGGCTTGCTGCGGACACCAGGTCTACCCAGCCATGAAACGGGCAACAGGTCTACCAAGCTGCGGACACCAGGTCTACCCAGGGCATGCTGCGGACACCAGGTCTACCCACGGCTTGCTGCGGACACCAGGTCTACCCACGGCTTGCTGCGGACAACAGGTCTACCAAGCTGCGGACACCAGGTCTACCCAGGGCATGCTGCGGACACCAGGTCTACCCAGCCATGAAACGGGCAACAGGTCTACTCACGGCTTGCTGCGGACACCAGGTCTACCCAGCCATGAAACGGGCAACAGGTCTACCAAGCTGCGGACAACAGGTCTACCCAGGGCATGCTGCGGACACCAGGTCTACCCACTCAATGCTGCGGACAACAGGTCTACCCAGGCATGAATCGGGCAACAGGTCTACCAAGCTCCGGACACCAGGTCTACCCACGGCTTGCTGCGGACAACAGGTCTACCCAGCCATGAAACGGGCAACAGGTCTACCAAGCTGCGGACACCAGGTCTACCCAGGGCATGCTGCGGACACCAGGTCTACCCAGCCATGAAACGGGCAACAGGTCTACTCACGGCTTGCTGCGGACACCAGGTCTACCCAGCCATGAAACGGGCAACAGGTCTACCAAGCTGCGGACACCAGGTCTACCCAGGGCATGCTGCGGACACCAGGTCTACCCACTCAATGCTGCGGACAACAGGTCTACCCAGGCATGAATCGGGCAACAGGTCTACCAAGCTCCGGACACCAGGTCTACCCACGGCTTGCTGCGGACAACAGGTCTACCCAGCCATGAAACGGGCAACAGGTCTACCAAGCTGCGGACACCAGGTCTACCCAGGGCATGCTGCGGACACCAGGTCTACCCACGGCTTGCTGCGGACACCAGGTCTACCCAGCCATGAAACGGGCAACAGGTCTACCAAGCTGCGGACACCAGGTCTACCCAGGGCATGCTGCGGACAACAGGTCTACCCAGCCATGAAACGGGCAACAGGTCTACTCACGGCTTGCTGCGGACAACAGGTCTACCCAGCCATGAAACGGGCAACAGGTCTACCAAGCTGCGGACAACAGGTCTACCCAGGCATGAATCGGGCAACAGGTCTACCAAGCTCCGGACACCAGGTCTACCCACGGCTTGCTGCGGACAACAGGTCTACCCAGCCATGAAACGGGCAACAGGTCTACCAAGCTGCGGACACCAGGTCTACCCAGGGCATGCTGCGGACACCAGGTCTACCCAGCCATGAAACGGGCAACAGGTCTACTCACGGCTTGCTGCGGACAACAGGTCTACCCAGCCATGAAACGGGCAACAGGTCTACCAAGCTGCGGACACCAGGTCTACCCAGGGCATGCTGCGGACACCAGGTCTACCCACTCAATGCTGCGGACAACAGGTCTACCCAGGCATGAATCGGGCAACAGGTCTACCAAGCTCCGGACACCAGGTCTACCCACGGCTTGCTGCGGACAACAGGTCTACCCAGCCATGAAACGGGCAACAGGTCTACCAAGCTGCGGACACCAGGTCTACCCAGGGCATGCTGCGGACACCAGGTCTACCCAGCCATGAAACGGGCAACAGGTCTACTCACGGCTTGCTGCGGACACCAGGTCTACCCAGCCATGAAACGGGCAACAGGTCTACCAAGCTGCGGACACCAGGTCTACCCAGGGCATGCTGCGGACACCAGGTCTACCCAGCCATGAAACGGGCAACAGGTCTACTCACGGCTTGCTGCGGACACCAGGTCTACCCAGCCATGAAACGGGCAACAGGTCTACCAAGCTGCGGACACCAGGTCTACCCAGGGCATGCTGCGGACACCAGGTCTACCCACGGCTTGCTGCGGACAACAGGTCTACCCAGGCATGAATCGGGCAACAGGTCTACCAAGCTGCGGACACCAGGTCTACCCAGGGCATGCTGCGGACACCAGGTCTACCCACGGCTTGCTGCGGACAACAGGTCTACCAACTCAATGCTGCGGACACCAGGTCTACCCAGCCATGAAACGGGCAACAGGTCTACCAAGCTGCGGACACCAGGTCTACCCAGGGCATGCTGCGGACACCAGGTCTACCCAGCCATGAAACGGGCAACAGGTCTACCAAGCTGCGGACACCAGGTCTACCCAGCCATGAAACGGGCAACAGGTCTACCCACTCAATGCTGCGGACACCAGGTCTACCCAGCCATGAAACGGGCAACAGGTCTACCAACTCAATGCTGCGGACAACAGGTCTACCCAGCCATGAAACGGGCAACAGGTCTACCAAGCTGCGGACACCAGGTCTACCCACTCAATGCTGCGGACAACAGGTCTACCCAGGCATGAATCGGGCAACAGGTCTACCAAGCTGCGGACACCAGGTCTACCCACGGCTTGCTGCGGACACCAGGTCTACCCAGCCATGAAACGGGCAACAGGTCTACCAAGCTGCGGACACCAGGTCTACCCAGGGCATGCTGCGGACACCAGGCCTACCCAGCCATGAAACGGGCAACAGGTCTACCAAGCTGCGGACAACAGGTCTACCCAGGGCATGCTGCGGACAACAGGTCTACCCAGCCATGAAACGGGCAACAGGTCTACTCACGGCTTGCTGCGGACACCAGGTCTACCCAGCCATGAAACGGGCAACAGGTCTACCAAGCTGCGGACACCAGGTCTACCCAGGGCATGCTGCGGACACCAGGTCTACCCACGGCTTGCTGCGGACACCAGGTCTACCCAGCCATGAAACGGGCAACAGGTCTACCAGGCTGCGGACACCAGGTCTACCCAGGGCATGCTGCGGACACCAGGTCTACCCACGGCTTGCTGCGGACAACAGGTCTACCCAGCCATGAAACGGGCAACAGGTCAACCAAGCTGCGGACACCAGGTCTACCCAGGGCATGCTGCGGACACCAGGTCTACCCAGCCATGAAACGGGCAACAGGTCTACTCACGGCTTGCTGCGGACACCAGGTCTACCCAGCCATGAAACGGGCAACAGGTCTACCAAGCTGCGGACACCAGGTCTACCCAGGGCATGCTGCGGACACCAGGTCTACCCACGGCTTGCTGCGGACACCAGGTCTACCCAGCCATGAAACGGGCAACAGGTCTACCAAGCTGCGGACACCAGGTCTACCCAGGGCATGCTGCGGACACCAGGTCTACCCACGGCTTGCTGCGGACACCAGGTCTACCCAGCCATGAAACGGGCAACAGGTCTACCAAGCTGCGGACACCAGGTCTACCCAGGGCATGCTGCGGACACCAGGTCTACCCAGCCATGAAACGGGCAACAGGTCTACTCACGGCTTGCTGCGGACAACAGGTCTACCCAGCCATGAAACGGGCAACAGGTCTACCAAGCTGCGGACAACAGGTCTACCCAGGGCATGCTGCGGACACCAGGTCTACCCACTCAATGCTGCGGACAACAGGTCTACCCAGCCATGAAACGGGCAACAGGTCTACCAAGCTCCGGACACCAGGTCTACCCACGGCTTGCTGCGGACAACAGGTCTACCCAGCCATGAAACGGGCAACAGGTCTACCAAGCTGCGGACACCAGGTCTACCCAGGGCATGCTGCGGACACCAGGTCTACCCAGCCATGAAACGGGCAACAGGTCTACTCACGGCTTGCTGCGGACACCAGGTCTACCCAGCCATGAAACGGGCAACAGGTCTACCAAGCTGCGGACACCAGGTCTACCCAGGGCATGCTGCGGACACCAGGTCTACCCACTCAATGCTGCGGACAACAGGTCTACCCAGGCATGAATCGGGCAACAGGTCTACCAAGCTCCGGACACCAGGTCTACCCACGGCTTGCTGCGGACAACAGGTCTACCCAGCCATGAAACGGGCAACAGGTCTACCAAGCTGCGGACACCAGGTCTACCCAGGGCATGCTGCGGACACCAGGTCTACCCAGCCATGAAACGGGCAACAGGTCTACTCACGGCTTGCTGCGGACACCAGGTCTACCCAGCCATGAAACGGGCAACAGGTCTACCAAGCTGCGGACACCAGGTCTACCCAGGGCATGCTGCGGACACCAGGTCTACCCACTCAATGCTGCGGACAACAGGTCTACCCAGGCATGAATCGGGCAACAGGTCTACCAAGCTCCGGACACCAGGTCTACCCACTCAATGCTGCGGACAACAGGTCTACCCAGCCATGAAACGGGCAACAGGTCTACCAAGCTGCGGACACCAGGTCTACCCAGGGCATGCTGCGGACACCAGGTCTACCCACGGCTTGCTGCGGACACCAGGTCTACCCAGCCATGAAACGGGCAACAGGTCTACCAAGCTGCGGACACCAGGTCTACCCAGGGCATGCTGCGGACAACAGGTCTACCCAGCCATGAAACGGGCAACAGGTCTACTCACGGCTTGCTGCGGACAACAGGTCTACCCAGCCATGAAACGGGCAACAGGTCTACCAAGCTGCGGACAACAGGTCTACCCAGGGCATGCTGCGGACACCAGGTCTACCCACTCAATGCTGCGGACAACAGGTCTACCCAGGCATGAATCGGGCAACAGGTCTACCAAGCTCCGGACACCAGGTCTACCCACGGCTTGCTGCGGACAACAGGTCTACCCAGCCATGAAACGGGCAACAGGTCTACCAAGCTGCGGACACCAGGTCTACCCAGGGCATGCTGCGGACACCAGGTCTACCCAGCCATGAAACGGGCAACAGGTCTACTCACGGCTTGCTGCGGACAACAGGTCTACCCAGCCATGAAACGGGCAACAGGTCTACCAAGCTGCGGACACCAGGTCTACCCAGGGCATGCTGCGGACACCAGGTCTACCCTCTCAATGCTGCGGACAACAGGTCTACCCAGGCATGAATCGGGCAACAGGTCTACCAAGCTCCGGACACCAGGTCTACCCACGGCTTGCTGCGGACAACAGGTCTACCCAGCCATGAAACGGGCAACAGGTCTACCAAGCTGCGGACACCAGGTCTACCCAGGGCATGCTGCGGACACCAGGTCTACCCAGCCATGAAACGGGCAACAGGTCTACTCACGGCTTGCTGCGGACACCAGGTCTACCCAGCCATGAAACGGGCAACAGGTCTACCAAGCTGCGGACACCAGGTCTACCCAGGGCATGCTGCGGACACCAGGTCTACCCAGCCATGAAACGGGCAACAGGTCTACTCACGGCTTGCTGCGGACACCAGGTCTACCCAGCCATGAAACGGGCAACAGGTCTACCAAGCTGCGGACACCAGGTCTACCCAGGGCATGCTGCGGACACCAGGTCTACCCACGGCTTGCTGCGGACAACAGGTCTACCCAGGCATGAATCGGGCAACAGGTCTACCAAGCTGCGGACACCAGGTCTACCCAGGGCATGCTGCGGACACCAGGTCTACCCAGCCATGAAACGGGCAACAGGTCTACCAAGCTGCGGACACCAGGTCTACCCAGCCATGAAACGGGCAACAGGTCTACTCACTCAATGCTGCGGACACCAGGTCTACCCAGCCATGAAACGGGCAACAGGTCTACCAACTCAATGCTGCGGACAACAGGTCTACCCAGCCATGAAACGGGCAACAGGTCTACCAAGCTGCGGACACCAGGTCTACCCACTCAATGCTGCGGACAACAGGTCTACCCAGGCATGAATCGGGCAACAGGTCTACCAAGCTGCGGACACCAGGTCTACCCACGGCTTGCTGCGGACACCAGGTCTACCCAGCCATGAAACGGGCAACAGGTCTACCAGGCTGCGGACACCAGGTCTACCCAGGGCATGCTGCGGACACCAGGTCTACCCACGGCTTGCTGCGGACAACAGGTCTACCCAGCCATGAAACGGGCAACAGGTCAACCAAGCTGCGGACACCAGGTCTACCCAGGGCATGCTGCGGACACCAGGTCTACCCAGCCATGAAACGGGCAACAGGTCTACTCACGGCTTGCTGCGGACACCAGGTCTACCCAGCCATGAAACGGGCAACAGGTCTACCAAGCTGCGGACACCAGGTCTACCCAGGGCATGCTGCGGACACCAGGTCTACCCACGGCTTGCTGCGGACACCAGGTCTACCCAGCCATGAAACGGGCAACAGGTCTACCAAGCTGCGGACACCAGGTCTACCCAGGGCATGCTGCGGACACCAGGTCTACCCACGGCTTGCTGCGGACACCAGGTCTACCCAGCCATGAAACGGGCAACAGGTCTACCAAGCTGCGGACACCAGGTCTACCCAGGGCATGCTGCGGACACCAGGTCTACCCAGCCATGAAACGGGCAACAGGTCTACTCACGGCTTGCTGCGGACAACAGGTCTACCCAGCCATGAAACGGGCAACAGGTCTACCAAGCTGCGGACAACAGGTCTACCCAGGGCATGCTGCGGACACCAGGTCTACCCACTCAATGCTGCGGACAACAGGTCTACCCAGCCATGAAACGGGCAACAGGTCTACCAAGCTCCGGACACCAGGTCTACCCACGGCTTGCTGCGGACAACAGGTCTACCCAGCCATGAAACGGGCAACAGGTCTACCAAGCTGCGGACACCAGGTCTACCCAGGGCATGCTGCGGACACCAGGTCTACCCAGCCATGAAACGGGCAACAGGTCTACTCACGGCTTGCTGCGGACACCAGGTCTACCCAGCCATGAAACGGGCAACAGGTCTACCAAGCTGCGGACACCAGGTCTACCCAGGGCATGCTGCGGACACCAGGTCTACCCACTCAATGCTGCGGACAACAGGTCTACCCAGGCATGAATCGGGCAACAGGTCTACCAAGCTCCGGACACCAGGTCTACCCACGGCTTGCTGCGGACAACAGGTCTACCCAGCCATGAAACGGGCAACAGGTCTACCAAGCTGCGGACACCAGGTCTACCCAGGGCATGCTGCGGACACCAGGTCTACCCAGCCATGAAACGGGCAACAGGTCTACTCACGGCTTGCTGCGGACACCAGGTCTACCCAGCCATGAAACGGGCAACAGGTCTACCAAGCTGCGGACACCAGGTCTACCCAGGGCATGCTGCGGACACCAGGTCTACCCACTCAATGCTGCGGACAACAGGTCTACCCAGGCATGAATCGGGCAACAGGTCTACCAAGCTCCGGACACCAGGTCTACCCACGGCTTGCTGCGGACAACAGGTCTACCCAGCCATGAAACGGGCAACAGGTCTACCAAGCTGCGGACACCAGGTCTACCCAGGGCATGCTGCGGACACCAGGTCTACCCACGGCTTGCTGCGGACACCAGGTCTACCCAGCCATGAAACGGGCAACAGGTCTACCAAGCTGCGGACACCAGGTCTACCCAGGGCATGCTGCGGACAACAGGTCTACCCAGCCATGAAACGGGCAACAGGTCTACTCACGGCTTGCTGCGGACAACAGGTCTACCCAGCCATGAAACGGGCAACAGGTCTACCAAGCTGCGGACAACAGGTCTACCCAGGGCATGCTGCGGACACCAGGTCTACCCACTCAATGCTGCGGACAACAGGTCTACCCAGGCATGAATCGGGCAACAGGTCTACCAAGCTCCGGACACCAGGTCTACCCACGGCTTGCTGCGGACAACAGGTCTACCCAGCCATGAAACGGGCAACAGGTCTACCAAGCTGCGGACACCAGGTCTACCCAGGGCATGCTGCGGACACCAGGTCTACCCAGCCATGAAACGGGCAACAGGTCTACTCACGGCTTGCTGCGGACAACAGGTCTACCCAGCCATGAAACGGGCAACAGGTCTACCAAGCTGCGGACACCAGGTCTACCCAGGGCATGCTGCGGACACCAGGTCTACCCTCTCAATGCTGCGGACAACAGGTCTACCCAGGCATGAATCGGGCAACAGGTCTACCAAGCTCCGGACACCAGGTCTACCCACGGCTTGCTGCGGACAACAGGTCTACCCAGCCATGAAACGGGCAACAGGTCTACCAAGCTGCGGACACCAGGTCTACCCAGGGCATGCTGCGGACACCAGGTCTACCCAGCCATGAAACGGGCAACAGGTCTACTCACGGCTTGCTGCGGACACCAGGTCTACCCAGCCATGAAACGGGCAACAGGTCTACCAAGCTGCGGACACCAGGTCTACCCAGGGCATGCTGCGGACACCAGGTCTACCCAGCCATGAAACGGGCAACAGGTCTACTCACGGCTTGCTGCGGACACCAGGTCTACCCAGCCATGAAACGGGCAACAGGTCTACCAAGCTGCGGACACCAGGTCTACCCAGGGCATGCTGCGGACACCAGGTCTACCCACGGCTTGCTGCGGACAACAGGTCTACCCAGGCATGAATCGGGCAACAGGTCTACCAAGCTGCGGACACCAGGTCTACCCAGGGCATGCTGCGGACACCAGGTCTACCCAGCCATGAAACGGGCAACAGGTCTACCAAGCTGCGGACACCAGGTCTACCCAGCCATGAAACGGGCAACAGGTCTACTCACTCAATGCTGCGGACACCAGGTCTACCCAGCCATGAAACGGGCAACAGGTCTACCAACTCAATGCTGCGGACAACAGGTCTACCCAGCCATGAAACGGGCAACAGGTCTACCAAGCTGCGGACACCAGGTCTACCCACTCAATGCTGCGGACAACAGGTCTACCCAGGCATGAATCGGGCAACAGGTCTACCAAGCTGCGGACACCAGGTCTACCCACGGCTTGCTGCGGACACCAGGTCTACCCAGCCATGAAACGGGCAACAGGTCTACCAAGCTGCGGACACCAGGTCTACCCAGGGCATGCTGCGGACACCAGGCCTACCCAGCCATGAAACGGGCAACAGGTCTACCAAGCTGCGGACAACAGGTCTACCCAGGGCATGCTGCGGACAACAGGTCTACCCAGCCATGAAACGGGCAACAGGTCTACTCACGGCTTGCTGCGGACACCAGGTCTACCCAGCCATGAAACGGGCAACAGGTCTACCAAGCTGCGGACACCAGGTCTACCCAGGGCATGCTGCGGACACCAGGTCTACCCACGGCTTGCTGCGGACACCAGGTCTACCCAGCCATGAAACGGGCAACAGGTCTACCAGGCTGCGGACACCAGGTCTACCCAGGGCATGCTGCGGACACCAGGTCTACCCACGGCTTGCTGCGGACAACAGGTCTACCCAGCCATGAAACGGGCAACAGGTCAACCAAGCTGCGGACACCAGGTCTACCCAGGGCATGCTGCGGACACCAGGTCTACCCAGCCATGAAACGGGCAACAGGTCTACTCACGGCTTGCTGCGGACACCAGGTCTACCCAGCCATGAAACGGGCAACAGGTCTACCAAGCTGCGGACACCAGGTCTACCCAGGGCATGCTGCGGACACCAGGTCTACCCACGGCTTGCTGCGGACAACAGGTCTACCCAGGCATGAATCGGGCAACAGGTCTACCAAGCTCCGGACACCAGGTCTACCCACGGCTTGCTGCGGACAACAGGTCTACCCAGCCATGAAACGGGCAACAGGTCTACCCACTCAATGCTGCGGACAACAGGTCTACCCAGCCATGAAACGGGCAACAGGTCTACCAAGCTGCGGACACCAGGTCTACCCAGGGCATGCTGCGGACACCAGGTCTACCCAGCCATGAAACGGGCAACAGGTCTACTCACGGCTTGCAGCGGACAACAGGTCTACCCAGCCATGAAACGGGCAACAGGTCTACCAAGCTGCGGACACCAGGTCTACCCAGGGCATGCTGCGGACACCAGGTCTACCCAGCCATGAAACGGGCAACAGGTCTACTCACGGCTTGCTGCGGACACCAGGTCTACCCAGCCATGAAACAGGCAACAGGTCTACCAAGCTGCGGACACCAGGTCTACCCAGCCATGAAACGGGCAACAGGTCTACCAAGCTGCGGACACCAGGTCTACCCAGGGCATGCTGCGGACACCAGGTCTACCAACTCAATGCTGCGGACAACAGGTCTACCCAGCCATGAAACGGGCAACAGGTCTACCAAGCTGCGGACACCAGGTCTACCCAGGGCATGCTGCGGACACCAGGTCTACCAACTCAATGCTGCGGACACCAGGTCTACCCAGCCATGAAACGGGCAACAGGTCTACCAACTCAATGCTGCGGGCAACAGGTCTACCCAGGCATGAATCGGGCAACAGGTCTACCAAGCTGCGGACACCAGGTCTACCCACGGCTTGCTGCGGACAACAGGTCTACCCAGGCATGAATCGGGCAACAGGTCTACCAAGCTGCGGACACCAGGTCTACCCACGGCTTGCTGCGGACACCAGGTCTACCCAGCCATGAAACGGGCAACAGGTCTACCATGCTGCGGACACCAGGTCTACCCAGGGCATGCTGCGGACACCAGGTCTACCCAGCCATGAAACGGGCAACAGGTCTACTCACGGCTTGCTGCGGACACCAGGTCTACCCAGCCATGAAACGGGCAATAGGTCTACCAAGCTGCGGACACCAGGTCTACCCAGGGCATGCTGCGGACACCAGGTCTACCCAGCCATGAAACGGGCAACAGGTCTACTCACGGCTTGCTGCGGACACCAGGTCTACCCAGCCATGAAACGGGCAACAGGTCTACCAAGCTGCGGACACCAGGTCTACCCAGGGCATGCTGCGGACACCAGGTCTACCCACGGCTTGCTGCGGACAACAGGTCTACCCAGCCATGAAACGGGCAAGAGGTCTACCAAGCTGCGGACACCAGGTCTACCCAGGGCATGCTGCGGACACCAGGTCTACCCACGGCTTGCTGCGGACAACAGGTCTACCAACTCAATGCTGCGGACACCAGGTCTACCCAGCCATGAAACGGGCAACAGGTCTACCAAGCTGCGGACACCAGGTCTACCCACGGCTTGCTGCGGACACCAGGTCTACCCAGCCATGAAACGGGCAACAGGTCTACCAAGCTGCGGACACCAGGTCTACCCAGGGCATGCTGCGGACACCAGGTCTACCCAGCCATGAAACGGGCAACAGGTCTACCAAGCTGCGGACACCAGGTCTACCCAGCCATGAAACGGGCAACAGGTCTACTCACTCAATGCTGCGGACACCAGGTCTACCCAGCCATGAAACGGGCAACAGGTCTACCAACTCAATGCTGCGGACAACAGGTCTACCCAGCCATGAAACGGGCAACAGGTCTACCAAGCTGCGGACACCAGGTCTACCCAGGGCATGCTGCGGACACCAGGTCTACCCACGGCTTGCTGCGGACAACAGGTCTACCCAGGCATGAAACGGGCAACAGGTCTACCAAGCTGCGGACACCAGGTCTACCCAGGGCATGCTGCGGACACCAGGTCTACCAACTCAATGCTGCGGACACCAGGTCTACCCAGCCATGAAACGGGCAACAGGTCTACCAACTCAATGCTGCGGGCAACAGGTCTACCCAGGGCATGCTGCGGACACCAGGTCTACCCACTCAATGCTGCGGACAACAGGTCTACCCAGCCATGAATCGGGCAACAGGTCTACCAAGCTGCGGACACCAGGTCTACCCACGGCTTGCTGCGGACAACAGGTCTACCCAGCCATGAAACGGGCACCAGGTCTACTCACGGCTTGCTGCGGACACCAGGTCTACCCAGCCATGAAACGGGCAACAGGTCTACCAAGCTGCGGACAACAGGTCTACCCAGCCATGAAACGGGCAACAGGTCTACCAACTCAATGCTGCGGACAACAGGTCTACCCAGCCATGAAACGGGCAACAGGTCTACCAAGCTGCGGACACCAGGTCTACCCACGGCTTGCTGCGGACACCAGGTCTACCAACTCAATGCTGCGGACACCAGGTCTACCCAGCCATGAAACGGGCAACAGGTCTACCAAGCTGCGGACACCAGGTCTACCCACGGCTTGCTGCGGACAACAGGTCTACCCAGGCATGAATCGGGCAACAGGTCTACCAAGCTGCGGACACCAGGTCTACCCACGGCTTGCTGCGGACAACAGGTCTACCCAGCCATGAAACGGGCAACAGGTCTACCAAGCTGCGGACACCAGGTCTACCCAGGGCATGCTGCGGACACCAGGTCTACCCAGCCATGAAACGGGCAACAGGTCTACTCACGGCTTGCTGCGGACACCAGGTCTACCCAGCCATGAAACGGGCAACAGGTCTACCAAGCTGCGGACACCAGGTCTACCCAGGGCATGCTGCGGACACCAGGTCTACCCAGCCATGAAACGGGCAACAGGTCTACTCACGGCTTGCTGCGGACACCAGGTCTACCCAGCCATGAATCGGGCAACAGGTCTACCAAGCTGCGGACAACAGGTCTACCCAGGGCATGCTGCGGACACCAGGTCTACCAACTCAATGCTGCGGACACCAGGTCTACCCAGCCATGAAACGGGCAACAGGTCTACCAAGCTGCGGACACCAGGTCTACCCAGGGTATGTAGCGGACACCAGGTCTACCAACTCAATGCTGCGGACACCAGGTCTACCCAGCCATGAAACGGGCAACAGGTCTACCAAGCTGCGGACACCAGGTCTACCCAGGGCATGCTGCGGACAACAGGTCTACCCAGCCATGAAACGGGCAACAGGTCTACTCACGGCTTGCTGCGGACAACAGGTCTACCCAGCCATGAAACGGGCAACAGGTCTACCAAGCTGCGGACACCAGGTCTACCCAGGGCATGCTGCGGACACCAGGTCTACCCAGCCATGAAACGGGCAACAGGTCTACTCACGGCTTGCTGCGGACACCAGGTCTACCCAGCCATGAAACGGGCAACAGGTCTACCAAGCTGCGGACACCAGGTCTACCCAGCCATGAAACGGGCAACAGGTCTACCAAGCTGCGGACACCAGGTCTACCCACGGCTTGCTGCGGACAACAGGTCTACCCAGCCATGAAACGGGCAACAGGTCTACCAAGCTGCGGACACCAGGTCTACCCAGGGCATGCTGCGGACACCAGGTCTACCCAGCCATGAAACGGGCAACAGGTCTACTCACGGCTTGCTGCGGACACCAGGTCTACCCAGCCATGAAACGGGCAACAGGTCTACCAAGCTGCGGACACCAGGTCTACCCAGGGCATGCTGCGGACACCAGGTCTACCCACTCAATGCTGCGGACAACAGGTCTACCCAGCCATGAAACGGGCAACAGGTCTACCAAGCTGCGGACACCAGGTCTACCCAGGGCATGCTGCGGACACCAGGTCTACCAACTCAATGCTGCGGACAACAGGTCTACCCAGCCATGAAACGGGCAACAGGTCTACCAAGCTGCGGACACCAGGTCTACCCACGGCTTGCTGCGGACACCAGGTCTACCCAGCCATGAAACGGGCAACAGGTCTACCAAGCTGCGGACACCAGGTCTACCCAGGGCATGCTGCGGACACCAGGTCTACCCACGGCTTGCTGCGGACAACAGGTCTACCCACTCCAAGCTGCGGACACCAGGTCTAACTACTCCATTACGCGGACAACAGGTCTACCCACTCCATGCGGCGGACAACATGTCTACCCGCTCCATGCTGCGGACACCAGGTCTGCCCACGCCGTGATGCGGACCACAGGTCTACCTTCGCCATGCTGCACGCAGCCCGGGTCGCACCGGAGCTAGGTAGACCCGGTCGCCGCGGCCGTCGCAGCGCCCTCGCCCTCGACGGCGGACCCACGCCGCCGGTCCCGGAGGCGGGTAGACCTGGTCGCCGCGGCCACGGCGGCCGCCCATCCCGGAGCCCAGTAGACCTGGCCGCCGCGGGACCGGCCAAGTTTCCCGGAGTCGTGTAGACCTGGTCGTCGCGGCCACGGCCGCCGCCGCTGCGCCTTCGCCGGCGACGGCGGTCCCACGCCACCGGCCCCGGAGCCGCGTCGACCTGGCCGCCGCGGGACGGGCCACGTTTCGCGGATCCGGGTAGACGAGGCATCCTTGTACCATCTCGGAGCCGGGGAAACCCCACAGCCTCTTAACGCTCCGGAGCCCAAGTGCTCCAGCAGCCTTGCCCCGCCCGGCAGAATCGATTTCAAGACCAAGACATATTTTCGACAACATTTTATTTCATCATTTCATTTCATTTCATTTCTTTTCATTTCATTTTATTATTTTATTTTATTTCGTTTTGTTTTGTTTTGTTTTGATTTGATTTGATTTGTTTCATTTCCTCTTTGCCTTTTTTGAATGATTGCCTCTTCTATTTACTCGGAAAGAAAATCTTTTCCGGAAAACAAAACTCTTGCCAAATCTTATTTGTGATCCCTTTGGGCCCACAGCCGAGCTGACGGAGGGCCTGTGCCCGGTTCTCGCCCTGCTGACACACTGACCCCCCCAAACGGCGTCCTCCCTACCCCACGCCTCCTCCCCCGTCCCCCAGAGACCCTACCTACAGAGCCCCCCCCCACCACAAAACAGAACCTCACGGGCCGCAGCACAGCCAGGGGAAGCACGTACGTGCAGCGAAACTCGGCCCAAAGCCGCCGCGCCCTGGCACAACTCGCCCTGCCCCTTCCCGCCCCACGGAGGCGGCTGCATCGAGGCGACCGGCGCCGCCGTCGGCAAGCGGGTGGCCGCTTTCGGGCCGGTTCTTCCGCGGAAGGTCTGCAGAGCTCTTGGGGCCTCGGCGCGGGTTTGGGGGGCCGTGAGGGCTCGCTGTCGAGGCGCCCGGGGCCGGCACGAAGCCGCCTGCCCTCTCCCTGTCCCTGCCCCGTCTTCCGCAGCCACCCATTAACGCTGGGGGCGAGCCCGCCCTCCGCCATCAACCTCCCATGCAGCGCTTTCAGACTTTCCCCGCCCCTGCCCATTGTCGGCTGGGGGCGCCCTGCCCCCCGCCGTCAGCCTCCCTGGCAGCGCTTTCAGACTCTCTCGGGCCCCTGCCCATTGTCGGCTGGGGGCGCCCCGCCCCCCGCCCTCAGCCTCCCTGGCAGCGCTTTCAGACTGCCTCGGGCCCTGCCCATTGTCGGTTGGGGGCGCCCCGCCCCCCGCCCTCAGCCTCCCTGGCAGCGCTTTCAGACTGCCTCGGGCCCTGCCCATTGTCGGTTGGGGGCGACCCCGCCCTCCGCCATCAGCCTCCCTGGCAGCGCTTTCAGACTGCCTCGGGCCCTGCCCATTGTCGGTTGGGGGCGACCCCGCCCTCCGCCATCAGCCTCCCTGGCAGCACTTTCAGCCTCTTCCTGCCCCCGCCCACGGTCCCACCGGGCAGTTTACACGGCGGCGGCGGGAGGCTGATGCCGAGGTCGGCAGGCGGAGAGCCTGGTGCACAAGCAGGGATGGCGGCGGGATGATTGGCGCCGTCTGTCCCTGGTCAAAGAAGCTCTCTGTTCAGCTTTCTCGGAGCCTTTTGCTTTGGTGGCGTTCCTTCCTCCTCCGCCCCGGCGCCGCTCAAGCCTGCGGCAGGGCGGCAGCGCGGCGGGTGGGCGGCCGGGGGGAGGGGGGAGGGGGGGGGGAGGGAGGGAGCGCGCGAGCGAGCGAGCGAGCGAGCGAGCGCGCTGCAGAAATGAAGCCCGGAGCAGGGCCGCGGTCCATTCGAGCACGGGGAGGGGGCGCGACAACGCTGCCTGCTCCTGTCGGGGAGCGCTTGGGGAAGTGGGGTGCCGGCACCATGACGGCGGAGCGGACAGGGGCCGCGGCTGGGGAAGAGGCCGGCGGAGCTCGCCAGTGGATGCTGGCGCACGGAGCCGGCAGGGACACCTGGGCACGGCTGGGACCGAAAGTCGCCCGCCTTCACGCCCCGCCTTTCGCCGGGGGGAAGAAGACGCGAGAGCAGGGCTGCCTGCTGGGCTGCCAGTGCCCGCGGTCATGCCGGACGTGCAGGCCGACCGCCGAAGGCGTGCTCGCCGCTGCAGAGACGACAAGGGGGCCGCGCGTCCGATGGAAGAGACGGGGCGCCATCGCGCGGCGGCCGGGCTGCAAGGCCGGCCGACGGTAACAGGACTACCACGCCGCGGGTGGCCAGAGACAAAGACCGGCCGAGGGCAACAGGTCTACCCAGCATTATGCCGGCCGGTACCAGGGCCGGCCGAGGGCAACAGGTCTACCCAGCATTAGGCCAGCCGGAAAGACGGCCGGCAGAGGGCAACAGGTCTACCCAGCATTCGGCCGTCAGGTACAAAGGCCGGCCGAGGGCAACAGGTCTACCCAGCATTCGGCTGGCCGGTAACACGGCCGGCCGAGGGCAACAGGTCTACCCAGCATTCGGCCGTCAGGTACAAAGGCCGGCCGAGGGCAACAGGTCTACCCAGCATTAGGCCGCCACGTCCAAAGGCCGGCCGAGGGCAACAGGTCTACCCAGCATTAGGCCGCCACGTCCAAAGGCCGGCCGAGGGCAACAGGTCTACCCAGCATTCGGCCACCACGTACAAAGGCCGGCCGAGGGCAACAGGTCTACCCAGCATTCGGCTGGCCGGTAACACGGCGGGCCGAGGGCAACAGGTCTACCCAGCATTAGGCCGGCCGGTAACACTGCCGGCCGAGGGCAACAGGTCTACCCAGCATTCGGCCGCCACGTCCAAAGGCCGGCCGAGGGCAACAGGTCTACCCAGCATTAGGCCGCCACGTCCAAAGGCCGGCCGAGGGCAACAGGTCTACCCAGCATTCGGCCGCCACGTCCAAAGGCCGGCCGAGGGCAACAGGTCTACCCAGCATTAGGCCGGCCGGTAACACGGCCGGCCGAGGGCAACAGGTCTACCCAGCATTAGGCCGCCACGTCCAAAGGCCGGCCGAGGGCAACAGGTCTACCCAGCATTCGGCCGCCACGTCCAAAGGCCGGCCGAGGGCAACAGGTCTACCCAGCATTCGGCCGCCACGTCCAAAGGCCGGCCGAGGGCAACAGGTCTACCCAGCATTCGGCCGCCACGTCCAAAGGCCGGCCGAGGGCAACAGGTCTACCCAGCATTAGGCCGGCCGGTAACACGGCCGGCCGAGGGCAACAGGTCTACCCAGCATTAGGCCGCCACGTCCAAAGGCCGGCCGAGGGCAACAGGTCTACCCAGCATTAGGCCGCCACGTCCAAAGGCCGGCCGAGGGCAACAGGTCTACCCAGCATTCGGCCGCCACGTCCAAAGGCCGGCCGAGGGCAACAGGTCTACCCAGCATTAGGCCGCCACGTCCAAAGGCCGGCCGAGGGCAACAGGTCTACCCAGCATTCGGCCGCCACGTCCAAAGGCCGGCCGAGGGCAACAGGTCTACCCAGCATTAGGCCGCCACGTCCAAAGGCCGGCCGAGGGCAACAGGTCTACCCAGCATTAGGCCGGCCGGCAGAGGGCAACAGGTCTACCCAGCATTCGGCCGTCAGGTACAAAG
>NW_028276132.1:200000-212500 GCF_052056855.1 Sturnus vulgaris
CGCTGCGCAGCTTTTTTTTCTCTGCTTCGGACAACAACGCGAGGCCTTTTTCTCGTTCCTTTTTTATCTCTCTCGCCTTCGTTTTGGTTTTTTTTTTCGCCCCTTGGCTCTTTTTTTCTCAGGGCCCGCGCCCTTGCGACACACAACACGGCTCGGCCTTCGCGTTCGGAGAGTCCCGCGCGCGCTGGGGGCGCGGGGACGGGGCTCGGCTGGGGCTGACCCGCCCCCGAGGCCGGCCCGAAAAAGCACCGGACGTGCTAGAGGAGACAGCGACCCGACAAGGCGGGCGCGGCCCGGACAACACCGAGGCCCCGAGGCCGGGGCGGCTCGCTCTGCAGCAGGCGGCGGCACGACAAAGGAGCGCCGTGCGCGGTGCGCGCGCGGAACGGGCTCTTTTCCCCCGTCCGTGCTCCCCCGGCCCCGCCATCGGTTCTCGTCAGCCCTCTCACTCTCTCTCGCTCTCGAGGGGGGGGGGGTTTGGTTTCGTTTTCTCTCGGCTCAAGCTCGAGCCGCACCGCCGCCCGGTGCTGCTCGCGGCCGGCACCCACGGGACGCTAAACTCGGACCAGGGCCAGCGCCGGCACCTCGCGTGGTTTTAAGGACACCTTGAGTGCTCACGGGGCCACGCGGCCATCACACAGCCTGGGACGGTAAAGATGTTCCTTCCCCGGCAAGCGGAAGGAGCGACACCTCGCCTGCGACGGGAAGCGAATTGGACAGGAGACCGCCCTGCTCGAGGGACCGGACACCACCGAGACTTCGCCCGGAGGAGCCGGCCCGCCGGGGGCCCTTTCCGACGCGACCCGAAAAGCCTCATCGATCGGACGGGGACAGAAAGAAAAGCAGCCGCGGGGCAACGGGGAGCCCCCGCGGCCGCGGGTTCCTGGGACAACGGCAACGGAGCAGGGCTCCAACATGCGTGCGAGCGGGACACGTCCCCGAGAGGCCCTCCCTTGGCGCCGCCGAGCCTCCCCGACGCTCCCTAGGCCCCCGACGCCGGCGGGCCGCTTGCAACCTTCGGGATCGATCACGCAGCAGAGGAAGAGAGCGGGGGGTGCCGCCACCCGCCCGCGGGCCGCAAGACAACGGAAAACGGAGCAGCTGCCACCGACCACGCCGCGGGCCACCGGCTTTCGCCCGCCTCGCAGCGATCGGCTTCCCACCCGGAAAAAAAGCCGGGGGGAAGGGCAAGCCACCGCACCAAAAAAAAAACTAAAAAAAAAAGCACGCCATGCGTCGCACGACCCGTGCTAGCCACGGGGGTCACGAGCCAGGGGTGGGGGCGAGAACGCGCCTCTCAACTCCTCCCGTAAAACCCCTCCAACCACCGGACATACGGTCTCTTTTCTCACTCGCCAACACAGCCAGCCCTTCTCTCTCGCCTTTCGCTTTCGCTTCGGTGGCGGCCCGTGACCCTTCGTCAGCGCGCGCTTCTCGGTGCCGCGGCTTAGGGCCGCGAGAGAAAAAGAACGGAGGCCGGGCGGGCACCCCCACACTGCCCCGCACACCGGCACGCTTTAATAAAAAAGAACGGAGCCGCTCGCAAAACCCAGCCCCCGCCGGCAACGGCAACCACGGCAGCCGGGGCAGGCCAGACACCACGGGCCGCCCCGGCACGGTGCCTCGATCGCGCCCGGCCGATACCGAGAAAGGGCGAGGCGCCGCCGCCCCGCCCACGACACACTCTCGGGGGCTCACTCGCTCGCTCGCTCTCTGTTGGGTTGCGGGGTCCGTCCTGGGGGGGGGGACACGGCCGGCCACCGCGGCCGACCGCCGCCCCGGAAAAATTCTGCCCGCTACACGCGGGTCCCCGGCTTAGGGCCGAGGAAGGGGGACGACTTCAACAACACACGGCAGGGCCGGACACTCCCGTCACCGAGCCCCCCTTCGCAGGCAAGCAAGCGAAGCCGAGAGGCGAGGCCACACGCCCCACTGCATGTCCCCCGCTGCCCTTTCGATACGGACACAACTCTGGCAACACAGGTCGGGAGCGGGAAACGAGGCGCAGCCAACCTCGGCCAAGCGAGCCACGCCCGGGGGGCTCTCGGGGAGGGGGGCCAGGGAAAGCCCGGGCAGGCTCAACACAACCCCGGGCCGGCCCCACAGAAATCCAGCCCCGGCTGCCGGCCACCAGCGTGCACCGGGACCGACAGCCGAAGAAATGCCGCACCCGGCGAGCGGGCGGGGCCCCGGCTTAAGGCCGGGCAGAAAAGGGGCGAGGCGCCGCCGCCTCGCCCGCCACCATCCCCGGGGGAGCGAGCAGGCGCCCGGCTCCCCGTTGTCACGAAACCGGCAGCAGCCGGGCCGGAGCGGGACACACTCGCGGCTTTCTCGCCCTCTCTCTGGGCCTTTTTCTCGCTTCTCCCCCGCCTGGAACAACGCAGCCTCGCCTGGGCCGGGGGAGCGCGGTGGCTCTCGGATCGCATCGCTCTCTCTGGGGGCTTTCTCGCTTCTCCCCCGGACTGAACACGCAGCCTCGGCCTGGGCCGGGGAGCGGCTCTCGGATCGCATCGGTCTCTCTGGGGGCTTTCTCGCTTCTCCCCCGACTGAGCACGCAGCCTCGCCTGGGCCGGGGAGCGGCTCTCGGATCGCATCGGTCTCTCTCTCTGGGCTAACCTGTCCCAGTCGAACTGGGTAAGACGGGAAGCCGGACGAAGCCACGCGACTCGCCCCGACATCGGCGGTGTTCTTCTGGCCCTGGCGACCGCACGCGCGTCCGCCCTTCTCCGCCACGGACACAGGCACAGCAACAGCCTGTGGGGATACGGCCCGTCACCTCGTTCCCATAATACGGACAGATGGGCCCGAAGCGGCGGAGGCCGGAAAGAGAACCGATGTACGTGACCGAGGGGGCGCAGTGGCGCACGCCGCCTTCTACGATGACATAGCCGGAGGCAGCGAGAAACAGCGACCCCTTGGAGTACTTCCAGGCCGGCGGCGGACAACAGGTCTACCAGCCATGAAACGGGCAACAGGTCTACCGACGGCTTGCTGCGGACAACAGGTCTACCCAGCCATGAAACGGGCAACAGGTCTACCAAGCTGCGGACACCAGGTCTACCCAGGGCATGCTGCGGACACCAGGTCTACCCACGGCTTGCTGCGGACAACAGGTCTACCCAGCTGCGGACAACAGGTCTACCCAGGGCATGAAACGGGCAACAGGTCTACCAAGCTGCGGACACCAGGTCTACCCAGGGCATGCTGCGGACACCAGGTCTACCCACGGCTTGCTGCGGACACCAGGTCTACCCAGCCATGAAACGGGCAACAGGTCTACCAAGCTGCGGACACCAGGTCTACCCAGGGCATGCTGCGGACAACAGGTCTACCCAGCCATGAAACGGGCAACAGGTCTACTCACGGCTTGCTGCGGACAACAGGTCTACCCAGCCATGAAACGGGCAACAGGTCTACCAAGCTGCGGACAACAGGTCTACCCAGGGCATGCTGCGGACACCAGGTCTACCCACTCAATGCTGCGGACAACAGGTCTACCCAGGCATGAATCGGGCAACAGGTCTACCAAGCTCCGGACACCATGTCTACCCACGGCTTGCTGCGGACAACAGGTCTACCCAGCCATGAAACGGGCAACAGGTCTACCAAGCTGCGGACACCAGGTCTACCCAGGGCATGCTGCGGACACCAGGTCTACCCAGCCATGAAACGGGCAACAGGTCTACTCACGGCTTGCTGCGGACAACAGGTCTACCCAGCCATGAAACGGGCAACAGGTCTACCAAGCTGCGGACACCAGGTCTACCCAGGGCATGCTGCGGACACCAGGTCTACCCACTCAATGCTGCGGACAACAGGTCTACCCAGGCATGAATCGGGCAACAGGTCTACCAAGCTCCGGACACCAGGTCTACCCACGGCTTGCTGCGGACAACAGGTCTACCCAGCCATGAAACGGGCAACAGGTCTACCAAGCTGCGGACACCAGGTCTACCCAGGGCATGCTGCGGACACCAGGTCTACCCAGGGCATGAAACGGGCAACAGGTCTACTCACGGCTTGCTGCGGACACCAGGTCTACCCAGCCATGAAACGGGCAACAGGTCTACCAAGCTGCGGACACCAGGTCTACCCAGGGCATGCTGCGGACACCAGGTCTACCCAGCCATGAAACGGGCAACAGGTCTACTCACGGCTTGCTGCGGACACCAGGTCTACCCAGCCATGAAACGGGCAACAGGTCTACCAAGCTGCGGACACCAGGTCTACCCAGGGCATGCTGCGGACACCAGGTCTACCCACGGCTTGCTGCGGACAACAGGTCTACCCAGGCATGAAACGGGCAACAGGTCTACCAAGCTGCGGACACCAGGTCTACCCAGGGCATGCTGCGGACACCAGGTCTACCCACGGCTTGCTGCGGACAACAGGTCTACCAACTCAATGCTGCGGACAACAGGTCTACCCAGCCATGAAACGGGCAACAGGTCTACCAAGCTGCGGACACCAGGTCTACCCACGGCTTGCTGCGGACACCAGGTCTACCCAGCCATGAAACGGGCAACAGGTCTACCAAGCTGCGGACACCAGGTCTACCCAGGGCATGCTGCGGACACCAGGTCTACCCAGCCATGAAACGGGCAACAGGTCTACCAAGCTGCGGACACCAGGTCTACCCAGCCATGAAACGGGCAACAGGTCTACTCACTCAATGCTGCGGACACCAGGTCTACCCAGCCATGAAACGGGCAACAGGTCTACCAACTCAATGCTGCGGACAACAGGTCTACCCAGCCATGAAACGGGCAACAGGTCTACCAAGCTGCGGACACCAGGTCTACCCACGGCTTGCTGCGGACAACAGGTCTACCCAGGCATGAATCGGGCAACAGGTCTACCAAGCTGCGGACACCAGGTCTACCCACGGCTTGCTGCGGACACCAGGTCTACCCAGCCATGAAACGGGCAACAGGTCTACCAAGCTGCGGACACCAGGTCTACCCAGGGCATGCTGCGGACACCAGGCCTACCCAGCCATGAAACGGGCAACAGGTCTACCAAGCTGCGGACAACAGGTCTACCCAGGGCATGCTGCGGACAACAGGTCTACCCAGCCATGAAACGGGCAACAGGTCTACTCACGGCTTGCTGCGGACACCAGGTCTACCCAGCCATGAAACGGGCAACAGGTCTACCAAGCTGCGGACACCAGGTCTACCCAGGGCATGCTGCGGACACCAGGTCTACCCACGGCTTGCTGCGGACACCAGGTCTACCCAGCCATGAAACGGGCAACAGGTCTACCAGGCTGCGGACACCAGGTCTACCCAGGGCATGCTGCGGACACCAGGTCTACCCACGGCTTGCTGCGGACAACAGGTCTACCCAGCCATGAAACGGGCAACAGGTCTACCAAGCTGCGGACACCAGGTCTACCCAGGGCATGCTGCGGACACCAGGTCTACCCAGCCATGAAACGGGCAACAGGTCTACTCACGGCTTGCTGCGGACAACAGGTCTACCCAGCCATGAAACGGGCAACAGGTCTACCAAGCTGCGGACAACAGGTCTACCCAGGGCATGCTGCGGACACCAGGTCTACCCACGGCTTGCTGCGGACAACAGGTCTACCCAGGCATGAATCGGGCAACAGGTCTACCAAGCTCCGGACACCAGGTCTACCCACGGCTTGCTGCGGACAACAGGTCTACCCAGCCATGAAACGGGCAACAGGTCTACCCACTCAATGCTGCGGACAACAGGTCTACCCAGCCATGAAACGGGCAACAGGTCTACCAAGCTGCGGACACCAGGTCTACCCACTCAATGCTGCGGACACCAGGTCTACCCAGCCATGAAACGGGCAACAGGTCTACTCACGGCTTGCAGCGGACAACAGGTCTACCCAGCCATGAAACGGGCAACAGGTCTACCAAGCTGCGGACACCAGGTCTACCCAGGGCATGCTGCGGACACCAGGTCTACCCAGCCATGAAACGGGCAACAGGTCTACTCACGGCTTGCTGCGGACACCAGGTCTACCCAGCCATGAAACAGGCAACAGGTCTACCAAGCTGCGGACACCAGGTCTACCCAGCCATGAAACGGGCAACAGGTCTACCAAGCTGCGGACACCAGGTCTACCCAGGGCATGCTGCGGACACCAGGTCTACCAACTCAATGCTGCGGACAACAGGTCTACCCAGCCATGAAACGGGCAACAGGTCTACCAAGCTGCGGACACCAGGTCTACCCAGGGCATGCTGCGGACACCAGGTCTACCAACTCAATGCTGCGGACACCAGGTCTACCCAGCCATGAAACGGGCAACAGGTCTACCAACTCAATGCTGCGGGCAACAGGTCTACCCAGGCATGAATCGGGCAACAGGTCTACCAAGCTGCGGACACCAGGTCTACCCACGGCTTGCTGCGGACAACAGGTCTACCCAGGCATGAATCGGGCAACAGGTCTACCAAGCTGCGGACACCAGGTCTACCCACGGCTTGCTGCGGACACCAGGTCTACCCAGCCATGAAACGGGCAACAGGTCTACCAAGCTGCGGACACCAGGTCTACCCAGGGCATGCTGCGGACACCAGGTCTACCCAGCCATGAAACGGGCAACAGGTCTACTCACGGCTTGCTGCGGACACCAGGTCTACCCAGCCATGAAACGGGCAACAGGTCTACCAAGCTGCGGACACCAGGTCTACCCAGGGCATGCTGCGGACACCAGGTCTACCCAGCCATGAAACGGGCAACAGGTCTACTCACGGCTTGCTGCGGACACCAGGTCTACCCAGCCATGAAACGGGCAACAGGTCTACCAAGCTGCGGACACCAGGTCTACCCAGGGCATGCTGCGGACACCAGGTCTACCCACGGCTTGCTGCGGACAACAGGTCTACCCAGCCATGAAACGGGCAAGAGGTCTACCAAGCTGCGGACACCAGGTCTACCCAGGGCATGCTGCGGACACCAGGTCTACCCAGCCATGAAACGGGCAACAGGTCTACTCACGGCTTGCTGCGGACAACAGGTCTACCCAGCCATGAAACGGGCAACAGGTCTACCAAGCTGCGGACAACAGGTCTACCCAGGGCATGCTGCGGACACCAGGTCTACCCAGCCATGAAACGGGCAACAGGTCTACTCACGGCTTGCTGCGGACACCAGGTCTACCCAGCCATGAATCGGGCAACAGGTCTACCAAGCTGCGGACAACAGGTCTACCCAGGGCATGCTGCGGACACCAGGTCTACCAACTCAATGCTGCGGACACCAGGTCTACCCAGCCATGAAACGGGCAACAGGTCTACCAAGCTGCGGACACCAGGTCTACCCAGGGTATGTAGCGGACACCAGGTCTACCAACTCAATGCTGCGGACACCAGGTCTACCCAGCCATGAAACGGGCAACAGGTCTACCAAGCTGCGGACACCAGGTCTACCCAGCCATGAAACGGGCAACAGGTCTACCCACTCAATGCTGCGGACAACAGGTCTACCCAGCCATGAAACGGGCAACAGGTCTACCAAGCTGCGGACACCAGGTCTACCCAGGGCATGCTGCGGACAACAGGTCTACCCAGCCATGAAACGGGCAACAGGTCTACTCACGGCTTGCTGCGGACAACAGGTCTACCCAGCCATGAAACGGGCAACAGGTCTACCAAGCTGCGGACACCAGGTCTACCCAGGGCATGCTGCGGACACCAGGTCTACCCAGCCATGAAACGGGCAACAGGTCTACTCACGGCTTGCTGCGGACACCAGGTCTACCCAGCCATGAAACGGGCAACAGGTCTACCAAGCTGCGGACACCAGGTCTACCCACGGCTTGCTGCGGACACCAGGTCTACCCAGCCATGAAACGGGCAACAGGTCTACCAAGCTGCGGACACCAGGTCTACCCAGGGCATGCTGCGGACACCAGGTCTACCCAGCCATGAAACGGGCAACAGGTCTACTCACGGCTTGCTGCGGACACCAGGTCTACCCAGCCATGAAACGGGCAACAGGTCTACCAAGCTGCGGACACCAGGTCTACCCAGGGCATGCTGCGGACACCAGGTCTACCCACTCAATGCTGCGGACAACAGGTCTACCCAGCCATGAAACGGGCAACAGGTCTACCAAGCTGCGGACACCAGGTCTACCCAGGGCATGCTGCGGACACCAGGTCTACCAACTCAATGCTGCGGACAACAGGTCTACCCAGCCATGAAACGGGCAACAGGTCTACCAAGCTGCGGACACCAGGTCTACCCACGGCTTGCTGCGGACACCAGGTCTACCCAGCCATGAAACGGGCAACAGGTCTACCAAGCTGCGGACACCAGGTCTACCCAGGTCATGCTGCGGACACCAGGTCTACCCACGGCTTGCTGCGGACAACAGGTCTACCCACTCCAAGCTGCGGACACCAGGTCTAACTACTCCATTACGCGGACAACAGGTCTACCCACTCCATGCGGCGGACAACATGTCTACCCGCTCCATGCTGCGGACACCAGGTCTGCCCACGCCGTGATGCGGACCACAGGTCTACCTTCGCCATGCTGCACGCAGCCCGGGTCGCACCGGAGCTAGGTAGACCCGGTCGCCGCGGCCGTCGCAGCGCCCTCGCCCTCGACGGCGGACCCACGCCGCCGGTCCCGGAGGCGGGTAGACCTGGTCGCCGCGGCCACGGCGGCCGCCCATCCCGGAGCCCAGTAGACCTGGCCGCCGCGGGACCGGCCAAGTTTCCCGGAGTCGTGTAGACCTGGTCGTCGCGGCCACGGCCGCCGCCGCTGCGCCTTCGCCGGCGACGGCGGTCCCACGCCACCGGCCCCGGAGCCGCGTCGACCTGGCCGCCGCGGGACGGGCCACGTTTCGCGGATCCGGGTAGACGAGGCATCCTTGTACCATCTCGGAGCCGGGGAAACCCCACAGCCTCTTAACGCTCCGGAGCCCAAGTGCTCCAGCAGCCTTGCCCCGCCCGGCAGAATCGATTTCAAGACCAAGACATATTTTCGACAACATTTTATTTCATCATTTCATTTCATTTCTTTTCATTTCATTTTATTATTTTATTTTATTTCGTTTTGTTTTGTTTTGTTTTGTTTTGTTTTGATTTGATTTGATTTGTTTCATTTCCTCTTTGCCTTTTTTGAATGATTGCCTCTTCTATTTACTCGGAAAGAAAATCTTTTCCGGAAAACAAAACTCTTGCCAAATCTTATTTGTGATCCCTTTGGGCCCACAGCCGAGCTGACGGAGGGCCTGTGCCCGGTTCTCGCCCTGCTGACACACTGACCCCCCCAAACGGCGTCCTCCCTACCCCACGCCTCCTCCCCCGTCCCCCAGAGACCCTACCTACAGAGCCCCCCCCCACCACAAAACAGAACCTCACGGGCCGCAGCACAGCCAGGGGAAGCACGTACGTGCAGCGAAACTCGGCCCAAAGCCGCCGCGCCCTGGCACAACTCGCCCTGCCCCTTCCCGCCCCACGGAGGCGGCTGCATCGAGGCGACCGGCGCCGCCGTCGGCAAGCGGGTGGCCGCTTTCGGGCCGGTTCTTCCGCGGAAGGTCTGCAGAGCTCTTGGGGCCTCGGCGCGGGTTTGGGGGGCCGTGAGGGCTCGCTGTCGAGGCGCCCGGGGCCGGCACGAAGCCGCCTGCCCTCTCCCTGTCCCTGCCCCGTCTTCCGCAGCCACCCATTAACGCTGGGGGCGAGCCCGCCCTCCGCCATCAACCTCCCATGCAGCGCTTTCAGACTTTCCCCGCCCCTGCCCATTGTCGGCTGGGGGCGCCCTGCCCCCCGCCGTCAGCCTCCCTGGCAGCGCTTTCAGACTCTCTCGGGCCCCTGCCCATTGTCGGCTGGGGGCGCCCCGCCCCCCGCCCTCAGCCTCCCTGGCAGCGCTTTCAGACTGCCTCGGGCCCTGCCCATTGTCGGTTGGGGGCGCCCCGCCCCCCGCCCTCAGCCTCCCTGGCAGCGCTTTCAGACTGCCTCGGGCCCTGCCCATTGTCGGTTGGGGGCGACCCCGCCCTCCGCCATCAGCCTCCCTGGCAGCGCTTTCAGACTGCCTCGGGCCCTGCCCATTGTCGGTTGGGGGCGACCCCGCCCTCCGCCATCAGCCTCCCTGGCAGCACTTTCAGCCTCTTCCTGCCCCCGCCCACGGTCCCACCGGGCAGTTTACACGGCGGCGGCGGGAGGCTGATGCCGAGGTCGGCAGGCGGAGAGCCTGGTGCACAAGCAGGGATGGCGGCGGGATGATTGGCGCCGTCTGTCCCTGGTCAAAGAAGCTCTCTGTTCAGCTTTCTCGGAGCCTTTTGCTTTGGTGGCGTTCCTTCCTCCTCCGCCCCGGCGCCGCTCAAGCCTGCGGCAGGGCGGCAGCGCGGCGGGTGGGCGGCCGGGGGGAGGGGGGAGGGGGGGGGGAGGGAGGGAGCGCGCGAGCGAGCGAGCGAGCGAGCGCGCTGCAGAAATGAAGCCCGGAGCAGGGCCGCGGTCCATTCGAGCACGGGGAGGGGGCGCGACAACGCTGCCTGCTCCTGTCGGGGAGCGCTTGGGGAAGTGGGGTGCCGGCACCATGACGGCGGAGCGGACAGGGGCCGCGGCTGGGGAAGAGGCCGGCGGAGCTCGCCAGTGGATGCTGGCGCACGGAGCCGGCAGGGACACCTGGGCACGGCTGGGACCGAAAGTCGCCCGCCTTCACGCCCCGCCTTTCGCCGGGGGGAAGAAGACGCGAGAGCAGGGCTGCCTGCTGGGCTGCCAGTGCCCGCGGTCATGCCGGACGTGCAGGCCGACCGCCGAAGGCGTGCTCGCCGCTGCAGAGACGACAAGGGGGCCGCGCGTCCGATGGAAGAGACGGGGCGCCATCGCGCGGCGGCCGGGCTGCAAGGCCGGCCGACGGTAACAGGACTACCACGCCGCGGGTGGCCAGAGACAAAGACCGGCCGAGGGCAACAGGTCTACCCAGCATTATGCCGGCCGGTACCAGGGCCGGCCGAGGGCAACAGGTCTACCCAGCATTAGGCCAGCCGGAAAGACGGCCGGCAGAGGGCAACAGGTCTACCCAGCATTCGGCCGTCAGGTACAAAGGCCGGCCGAGGGCAACAGGTCTACCCAGCATTCGGCCGTCAGGTACAAAGGCCGGCCGAGGGCAACAGGTCTACCCAGCATTAGGCCGCCACGTCCAAAGGCCGGCCGAGGGCAACAGGTCTACCCAGCATTAGGCCGCCACGTCCAAAGGCCGGCCGAGGGCAACAGGTCTACCCAGCATTCGGCCACCACGTACAAAGGCCGGCCGAGGGCAACAGGTCTACCCAGCATTCGGCTGGCCGGTAACACGGCGGGCCGAGGGCAACAGGTCTACCCAGCATTAGGCCGGCCGGTAACACTGCCGGCCGAGGGCAACAGGTCTACCCAGCATTCGGCCGCCACGTCCAAAGGCCGGCCGAGGGCAACAGGTCTACCCAGCATTAGGCCGCCACGTCCAAAGGCCGGCTGAGGGCAACAGGTCTACCCAGCATTCGGCCACCACGTCCAAAGGCCGGCCGAGGGCAACAGGTCTACCCAGCATTAGGCCGGCCGGTAACACGGCCGGCCGAGGGCAACAGGTCTACCCAGCATTAGGCCGCCACGTCCAAAGGCCGGCCGAGGGCAACAGGTCTACCCAGCATTAGGCCGCCACGTCCAAAGGCCGGCCGAGGGCAACAGGTCTACCCAGCATTCGGCCGCCACGTCCAAAGGCCGGCCGAGGGCAACAGGTCTACCCAGCATTAGGCCGCCACGTCCAAAGGCCGGCCGAGGGCAACAGGTCTACCCAGCATTCGGCCGCCACGTCCAAAGGCCGGCCGAGGGCAACAGGTCTACCCAGCATTAGGCCGCCACGTCCAAAGGCCGGCCGAGGGCAACAGGTCTACCCAGCATTAGGCCGGCCGGCAGAGGGCAACAGGTCTACCCAGCATTCGGCCGTCAGGTACAAAGGCCGGCCGAGGGCAACAGGTCTACCCAGCATTCGGCCGCCACGTCCAAAGGCCGGCCGAGGGCAACAGGTCTACCCAGCATTAGGCCGGCCGGTAACACGGCCGGCAGAGGGCAACAGGTCTACTCAGCATTAGGCCGGCCGGTAAAACGGCAGGCCGAGGGCAACAGGTCTACCCAGCATTCGGCCGTCAGGTACAAAGGCCGGCCGAGGGCAACAGGTCTAACCAGCATTAGGCCGCCACGTCCAAAGGCCGGCCGAGGGCAACAGGTCTACCCAGCATTCGGCCGCCACGTACAAAGGCCGGCCGAGGGCAACAGGTCTACCCAGCATTCGGCCGCCACGTCCAAAGGCCGGCCGAGGGCAACAGGTCTACCCAGCATTAGGCCGCCACGTCCAAAGGCCGGCCGAGGGCAACAGGTCTACCCAGCATTCGGCCACCACGTCCAAAGGCCGGCCGAGGGCAACAGGTCTACCCAGCATTAGGCCGGCCGGTAACACGGCCGGCCGAGGGCAACAGGTCTACCCAGCATTAGGCCGCCACGTCCAAAGGCCGGCCGAGGGCAACAG
>NW_028276132.1:217500-220000 GCF_052056855.1 Sturnus vulgaris
CCCTCGTGCTCGAGTACAAGATGGCATCGCAGGTGCACGAGGGTAGATGCAGCCAGTCCTTGACCGTTGTTCGGATTTTCTGGTCAAGGGCCTCGAGGAACCCTGCTTTCAGTTCTGAGTGGTCTGCTAGGTAGGTCAGTCGAGGGATGGTGTATGTTTTGAGGATATCAATTTTCTGTAGAGGTTTGAGTGGAGCTTGATCAATTCTCTGAAGCCAGAATTCTAGTTTTGTGGAGAGGTTGGATTTCGCTAACCCAGTCCAGGGGTCAATCTGCAGGCCGAGGTATTTTTCCGATTCTCCGGGGTCAATCATGTTCAGGGGTGTGCCGTTGATGGTCCAAGCAGCGCAGTTATTGATGGTGTAAGAGTCTTTTGTGGGCTTGATGTAAAAGCCGTGGCACTTTTCTCCCTGTGTTCTGAGACCGGTAAGATTGCAAAAGGTCTCTAATATCCTGATGTTTGTTTTCATGTCTTCCCAGGAGTCACTCAACAAGACCAGATCGTCCGCAAATGCCATCGCTGTGATGCTGTTCCCTTCTCGGTGGTATCCCTTGCCCTTCTCTTCCAGCTTGCATAACAGGGGGTCCATCGCCAGGTTAAATAAAAGGGGTGACAGCGGGTCACCCTGTTTTACCCCAACCCGGATCTGGATTTTATCTGTGTGTGTGTTTTTCTTTGTGGTGATATACGTACAGATGTTGTGGTACATATTGCTCACCAGTCCGACGATGTGGGGATCCACTCCCCTTTGTTGCAAAGCGTGTATGATGTGCTGGTGGCTTACGGTGTCAAAAGCCTTGGCGATGTCCACAAATACAACACCCAGTGGTCTGTGTTCTCTTTTGGCCGACCGAATTATGGTTTGCAGGAGTTTCAGGTTTTCAGAGCATCCCGCCGCTCTAATGAAGCCTCTTTGCCTTGGGTTGAGGGGGCACGCTTTGCTCATCCTAGCTGTTACAATCCTGGAGAACAGTCTTAACAAGATAGAACCAATCGTGATAGGTCTCCAGTTATTAACGTCCTTTAAGCGCTCCGGTGTTGTCGATTTAGGAATTAAAACAGTCCTGCACCCCCTCACCATGTCCGGGATTTTTCCAGATGTTAACCATAAATTGAAGATCTCCGTGGTCCGGGAATATTCGGGATCCATCTTCTTGATGTCCCCAAGAGTAATCCCATCTGGACCTGGAGCTGAGCCCTTGCTCATCTCCTGCACATTTTTCTCAATCTCTTTTGCCGTAATTAAATCTCTGAAAGCACTATTGTCGGCTTTCCCAGTAATTTGAAAGTCCCCAAGGCTCTCGAATTTTCCAGGTGTTTCCCATCTGGCTTTAAAAACCGAATAAATTTCACCGGGTGGAATATTACAGGACAAACATTCCATATCGTCCAAAATAATTTTTGCCAGTTTTCCCCTGTCAAGATGGAATAATCGCTGGAAGCGAAGATAATCACCTCTCTTAATTGCTCTCTCTTTCATCCACTTCTGAAACGGTCTCCTTGGTTGCTTCTTCCGGGCCCCCATTGTTCTCTTATCTCGGGTTGCTGTTCTTATCTGGCTTATCGATTCCAGGCATCCAAAGCAGTCCTGCGCTGCTTCATCGATGATTGGCTGCATGTCCTGGCCTTCCAGCAACTGCTTGAATGCCCAGGGGAAGGTGTTAATTGTCCCAGCTGATAAGCGTTCCCCGAGTGTCCGCTGATAATGGGCCTGCAGCTGCTGATTGGTGGTTCCCTTTCGTCCGTTACCCTTCTCCAGATGGTGCCTTATCTTGCCCATTGTTCTCCCGCCAGCTGGCTTCCTGGACGGTTGGCTCTTATCAGGTCCATTGTCAACGGTTCCTGCCTGAGGTTGATGACTCATCTCAGGTTCCTCTTTCAGGCCCTCGGCCGCTCTTTGATGTTCCTCTGCTGGTTTCCTGGGACGCAATCTTCTTTTGTCACTGATTTGCTTAGCTGTTTTGGTTGTGATGTGCTCCGCGATAAGTTTATTGATGTTTTTGTTGCCCTCAAACTGAGCCTCCAGCCTTATCAACAGTTCTTCCTCCTCCTTTGTCCAGCATCTTTTGTGAGCTCCTCGGTTAGATGTTTCCTTCGGTTGGGAAGCAGCGATCCTTTCTTGATTCCTTATCAGCGGGTGTGCCAATCTTTTGTGTTGTCCCAGGCCAATTTTAGTTTTGAAATCTCTCCCGCATACCTCACAGATCCACTCCCCAGCTGGAGCCGTCTCAGTCACTGGACCCCTGCATTTTGGAAAATGACAAACAATACTGTGATAGTTAGTATTTTCCCTTCCACATTTAACACACCTAAAACAAACCCTCTTCCTCCCGTGCGACCCCTTTAGATGTTCAATCAGGGCCAACACAGAGTTTACCCGGGTACCACAGCAAGGACAAGGTGGATTTTTGTCAGGAACGACCACCGTCACGGTCTCCTCAGGTGTCCGTTCCCCGCGCTTCCCAGGCGTTGGAGGCGATGTTTCAGGCCCGTCTCTGCT
>NW_028276132.1:230000-252139 GCF_052056855.1 Sturnus vulgaris
GGCGGCCGGCCCTTCCCGCGACGCCGCGGGCAAGGAGCCGGAACCGCTGCGCAGCTTTTTTTTCTCTGCTTCGGACAACAACGCGAGGCCTTTTTCTCGTTCCTTTTTTATCTCTCTCGCCTTCGTTTTGGTTTTTTTTTTCGCCCCTTGGCTCTTTTTTTCTCAGGGCCCGCGCCCTTGCGACACACAACACGGCTCGGCCTTCGCGTTCGGAGAGTCCCGCGCGCGCTGGGGGCGCGGGGACGGGGCTCGGCTGGGGCTGACCCGCCCCCGAGGCCGGCCCGAAAAAGCACCGGACGTGCTAGAGGAGACAGCGACCCGACAAGGCGGGCGCGGCCCGGACAACACCGAGGCCCCGAGGCCGGGGCGGCTCGCTCTGCAGCAGGCGGCGGCACGACAAAGGAGCGCCGTGCGCGGTGCGCGCGCGGAACGGGCTCTTTTCCCCCGTCCGTGCTCCCCCGGCCCCGCCATCGGTTCTCGTCAGCCCTCTCACTCTCTCTCGCTCTCGAGGGGGGGGGGGTTTGGTTTCGTTTTCTCTCGGCTCAAGCTCGAGCCGCACCGCCGCCCGGTGCTGCTCGCGGCCGGCACCCACGGGACGCTAAACTCGGACCAGGGCCAGCGCCGGCACCTCGCGTGGTTTTAAGGACACCTTGAGTGCTCACGGGGCCACGCGGCCATCACACAGCCTGGGACGGTAAAGATGTTCCTTCCCCGGCAAGCGGAAGGAGCGACACCTCGCCTGCGACGGGAAGCGAATTGGACAGGAGACCGCCCTGCTCGAGGGACCGGACACCACCGAGACTTCGCCCGGAGGAGCCGGCCCGCCGGGGGCCCTTTCCGACGCGACCCGAAAAGCCTCATCGATCGGACGGGGACAGAAAGAAAAGCAGCCGCGGGGCAACGGGGAGCCCCCGCGGCCGCGGGTTCCTGGGACAACGGCAACGGAGCAGGGCTCCAACATGCGTGCGAGCGGGACACGTCCCCGAGAGGCCCTCCCTTGGCGCCGCCGAGCCTCCCCGACGCTCCCTAGGCCCCCGACGCCGGCGGGCCGCTTGCAACCTTCGGGATCGATCACGCAGCAGAGGAAGAGAGCGGGGGGTGCCGCCACCCGCCCGCGGGCCGCAAGACAACGGAAAACGGAGCAGCTGCCACCGACCACGCCGCGGGCCACCGGCTTTCGCCCGCCTCGCAGCGATCGGCTTCCCACCCGGAAAAAAAGCCGGGGGGAAGGGCAAGCCACCGCACCAAAAAAAAAACTAAAAAAAAAAGCACGCCATGCGTCGCACGACCCGTGCTAGCCACGGGGGTCACGAGCCAGGGGTGGGGGCGAGAACGCGCCTCTCAACTCCTCCCGTAAAACCCCTCCAACCACCGGACATACGGTCTCTTTTCTCACTCGCCAACACAGCCAGCCCTTCTCTCTCGCCTTTCGCTTTCGCTTCGGTGGCGGCCCGTGACCCTTCGTCAGCGCGCGCTTCTCGGTGCCGCGGCTTAGGGCCGCGAGAGAAAAAGAACGGAGGCCGGGCGGGCACCCCCACACTGCCCCGCACACCGGCACGCTTTAATAAAAAAGAACGGAGCCGCTCGCAAAACCCAGCCCCCGCCGGCAACGGCAACCACGGCAGCCGGGGCAGGCCAGACACCACGGGCCGCCCCGGCACGGTGCCTCGATCGCGCCCGGCCGATACCGAGAAAGGGCGAGGCGCCGCCGCCCCGCCCACGACACACTCTCGGGGGCTCACTCGCTCGCTCGCTCTCTGTTGGGTTGCGGGGTCCGTCCTGGGGGGGGGGACACGGCCGGCCACCGCGGCCGACCGCCGCCCCGGAAAAATTCTGCCCGCTACACGCGGGTCCCCGGCTTAGGGCCGAGGAAGGGGGACGACTTCAACAACACACGGCAGGGCCGGACACTCCCGTCACCGAGCCCCCCTTCGCAGGCAAGCAAGCGAAGCCGAGAGGCGAGGCCACACGCCCCACTGCATGTCCCCCGCTGCCCTTTCGATACGGACACAACTCTGGCAACACAGGTCGGGAGCGGGAAACGAGGCGCAGCCAACCTCGGCCAAGCGAGCCACGCCCGGGGGGCTCTCGGGGAGGGGGGCCAGGGAAAGCCCGGGCAGGCTCAACACAACCCCGGGCCGGCCCCACAGAAATCCAGCCCCGGCTGCCGGCCACCAGCGTGCACCGGGACCGACAGCCGAAGAAATGCCGCACCCGGCGAGCGGGCGGGGCCCCGGCTTAAGGCCGGGCAGAAAAGGGGCGAGGCGCCGCCGCCTCGCCCGCCACCATCCCCGGGGGAGCGAGCAGGCGCCCGGCTCCCCGTTGTCACGAAACCGGCAGCAGCCGGGCCGGAGCGGGACACACTCGCGGCTTTCTCGCCCTCTCTCTGGGCCTTTTTCTCGCTTCTCCCCCGCCTGGAACAACGCAGCCTCGCCTGGGCCGGGGGAGCGCGGTGGCTCTCGGATCGCATCGCTCTCTCTGGGGGCTTTCTCGCTTCTCCCCCGGACTGAACACGCAGCCTCGGCCTGGGCCGGGGAGCGGCTCTCGGATCGCATCGGTCTCTCTGGGGGCTTTCTCGCTTCTCCCCCGACTGAGCACGCAGCCTCGCCTGGGCCGGGGAGCGGCTCTCGGATCGCATCGGTCTCTCTCTCTGGGCTAACCTGTCCCAGTCGAACTGGGTAAGACGGGAAGCCGGACGAAGCCACGCGACTCGCCCCGACATCGGCGGTGTTCTTCTGGCCCTGGCGACCGCACGCGCGTCCGCCCTTCTCCGCCACGGACACAGGCACGGCAACAGCCTGTGGGGATACGGCCCGTCACCTCGTTCCCATAATACGGACAGATGGGCCCGAAGCGGCGGAGGCCGGAAAGAGAACCGATGTACGTGACCGAGGGGGCGCAGTGGCGCACGCCGCCTTCTACGATGACATAGCCGGAGGCAGCGAGAAACAGCGACCCCTTGGAGTACTTCCAGGCCGGCGGCGGACAACAGGTCTACCAGCCATGAAACGGGCAACAGGTCTACCGACGGCTTGCTGCGGACAACAGGTCTACCCAGCCATGAAACGGGCAACAGGTCTACCAAGCTGCGGACACCAGGTCTACCCACGGCTTGCTGCGGACACCAGGTCTACCCACGGCTTGCTGCGGACAACAGGTCTACCCAGCTGCGGACAACAGGTCTACCCAGGGCATGAAACGGGCAACAGGTCTACCAAGCTGCGGACACCAGGTCTACCCAGGGCATGCTGCGGACACCAGGTCTACCCACGGCTTGCTGCGGACAACAGGTCTACCCAGCCATGAAACGGGCAACAGGTCTACCAAGCTGCGGACACCAGGTCTACCCAGGGCATGCTGCGGACACCAGGTCTACCCACGGCTTGCTGCGGACACCAGGTCTACCCAGCCATGAAACGGGCAACAGGTCTACCAAGCTGCGGACACCAGGTCTACCCAGGGCATGCTGCGGACACCAGGTCTACCCACTCAATGCTGCGGACAACAGGTCTACCCAGCCATGAAACGGGCAACAGGTCTACCAAGCTGCGGACACCAGGTCTACCCAGGGCATGCTGCGGACACCAGGTCTACCCAGCCAGGAAACGGGCAACAGGTCTACTCACGGCTTGCTGCGGACAACAGGTCTACCCAGCCATGAAACGGGCAACAGGTCTACCAAGCTGCGGACAACAGGTCTACCCAGGGCATGCTGCGGACACCAGGTCTACCCACTCAATGCTGCGGACAACAGGTCTACCCAGGCATGAATCGGGCAACAGGTCTACCAAGCTCCGGACACCAGGTCTACCCACGGCTTGCTGCGGACAACAGGTCTACCCAGCCATGAAACGGGCAACAGGTCTACCAAGCTGCGGACAACAGGTCTACCCAGGGCATGCTGCGGACACCAGGTCTACCCACTCAATGCTGCGGACAACAGGTCTACCCAGGCATGAATCGGGCAACAGGTCTACCAAGCTCCGGACACCAGGTCTACCCACGGCTTGCTGCGGACACCAGGTCTACCCAGCCATGAAACGGGCAACAGGTCTACCAAGCTGCGGACACCAGGTCTACCCAGGGCATGCTGCGGACACCAGGTCTACCCACGGCTTGCTGCGGACACCAGGTCTACCCAGCCATGAAACGGGCAACAGGTCTACCAAGCTGCGGACACCAGGTCTACCCAGGGCATGCTGCGGACACCAGGTCTACCCACGGCTTGCTGCGGACACCAGGTCTACCCAGCCATGAAACGGGCAACAGGTCTACCAAGCTGCGGACACCAGGTCTACCCAGGGCATGCTGCGGACACCAGGTCTACCCACGGCTTGCTGCGGACAACAGGTCTACCCAGCTGCGGACAACAGGTCTACCCAGGGCATGAAACGGGCAACAGGTCTACCAAGCTGCGGACACCAGGTCTACCCAGGGCATGCTGCGGACACCAGGTCTACCCACGGCTTGCTGCGGACAACAGGTCTACCCAGCCATGAAACGGGCAACAGGTCTACCAAGCTGCGGACACCAGGTCTACCCAGGGCATGCTGCGGACACCAGGTCTACCCACGGCTTGCTGCGGACACCAGGTCTACCCAGCCATGAAACGGGCAACAGGTCTACCAAGCTGCGGACACCAGGTCTACCCAGGGCATGCTGCGGACACCAGGTCTACCCACGGCTTGCTGCGGACAACAGGTCTACCCAGCCATGAAACGGGCAACAGGTCTACCAAGCTGCGGACACCAGGTCTACCCAGGGCATGCTGCGGACACCAGGTCTACCCAGCCATGAAACGGGCAACAGGTCTACTCACGGCTTGCTGCGGACAACAGGTCTACCCAGCCATGAAACGGGCAACAGGTCTACCAAGCTGCGGACAACAGGTCTACCCAGGGCATGCTGCGGACACCAGGTCTACCCACTCAATGCTGCGGACAACAGGTCTACCCAGGCATGAATCGGGCAACAGGTCTACCAAGCTCCGGACACCAGGTCTACCCACGGCTTGCTGCGGACAACAGGTCTACCCAGCCATGAAACGGGCAACAGGTCTACCAAGCTGCGGACACCAGGTCTACCCAGGGCATGCTGCGGACACCAGGTCTACCCACTCAATGCTGCGGACAACAGGTCTACCCAGGCATGAATCGGGCAACAGGTCTACCAAGCTCCGGACACCAGGTCTACCCACGGCTTGCTGCGGACACCAGGTCTACCCAGCCATGAAACGGGCAACAGGTCTACCAAGCTGCGGACACCAGGTCTACCCAGGGCATGCTGCGGACACCAGGTCTACCCACGGCTTGCTGCGGACACCAGGTCTACCCAGCCATGAAACGGGCAACAGGTCTACCAAGCTGCGGACACCAGGTCTACCCAGGGCATGCTGCGGACACCAGGTCTACCCACGGCTTGCTGCGGACACCAGGTCTACCCAGCCATGAAACGGGCAACAGGTCTACCAAGCTGCGGACACCAGGTCTACCCAGGGCATGCTGCGGACACCAGGTCTACCCAGCCATGAAACGGGCAACAGGTCTACTCACGGCTTGCTGCGGACACCAGGTCTACCCAGCCATGAAACGGGCAACAGGTCTACCAAGCTGCGGACAACAGGTCTACCCAGGGCATGCTGCGGACACCAGGTCTACCCACTCAATGCTGCGGACAACAGGTCTACCCAGGCATGAATCGGGCAACAGGTCTACCAAGCTCCGGACACCAGGTCTACCCACGGCTTGCTGCGGACAACAGGTCTACCCAGCCATGAAACGGGCAACAGGTCTACCAAGCTGCGGACACCAGGTCTACCCAGGGCATGCTGCGGACACCAGGTCTACCCAGCCATGAAACGGGCAACAGGTCTACTCACGGCTTGCTGCGGACACCAGGTCTACCCAGCCATGAAACGGGCAACAGGTCTACCAAGCTGCGGACACCAGGTCTACCCAGGGCATGCTGCGGACACCAGGTCTACCCACTCAATGCTGCGGACAACAGGTCTACCCAGGCATGAATCGGGCAACAGGTCTACCAAGCTCCGGACACCAGGTCTACCCACGGCTTGCTGCGGACAACAGGTCTACCCAGCCATGAAACGGGCAACAGGTCTACCAAGCTGCGGACACCAGGTCTACCCAGGGCATGCTGCGGACACCAGGTCTACCCACGGCTTGCTGCGGACACCAGGTCTACCCAGCCATGAAACGGGCAACAGGTCTACCAAGCTGCGGACACCAGGTCTACCCAGGGCATGCTGCGGACAACAGGTCTACCCAGCCATGAAACGGGCAACAGGTCTACTCACGGCTTGCTGCGGACAACAGGTCTACCCAGCCATGAAACGGGCAACAGGTCTACCAAGCTGCGGACAACAGGTCTACCCAGGGCATGCTGCGGACACCAGGTCTACCCACTCAATGCTGCGGACAACAGGTCTACCCAGGCATGAATCGGGCAACAGGTCTACCAAGCTCCGGACACCAGGTCTACCCACGGCTTGCTGCGGACAACAGGTCTACCCAGCCATGAAACGGGCAACAGGTCTACCAAGCTGCGGACACCAGGTCTACCCAGGGCATGCTGCGGACACCAGGTCTACCCAGCCATGAAACGGGCAACAGGTCTACTCACGGCTTGCTGCGGACAACAGGTCTACCCAGCCATGAAACGGGCAACAGGTCTACCAAGCTGCGGACACCAGGTCTACCCAGGGCATGCTGCGGACACCAGGTCTACCCACTCAATGCTGCGGACAACAGGTCTACCCAGGCATGAATCGGGCAACAGGTCTACCAAGCTCCGGACACCAGGTCTACCCACGGCTTGCTGCGGACAACAGGTCTACCCAGCCATGAAACGGGCAACAGGTCTACCAAGCTGCGGACACCAGGTCTACCCAGGGCATGCTGCGGACACCAGGTCTACCCAGCCATGAAACGGGCAACAGGTCTACTCACGGCTTGCTGCGGACACCAGGTCTACCCAGCCATGAAACGGGCAACAGGTCTACCAAGCTGCGGACACCAGGTCTACCCAGGGCATGCTGCGGACACCAGGTCTACCCAGCCATGAAACGGGCAACAGGTCTACTCACGGCTTGCTGCGGACACCAGGTCTACCCAGCCATGAAACGGGCAACAGGTCTACCAAGCTGCGGACACCAGGTCTACCCAGGGCATGCTGCGGACACCAGGTCTACCCACGGCTTGCTGCGGACAACAGGTCTACCCAGGCATGAATCGGGCAACAGGTCTACCAAGCTGCGGACACCAGGTCTACCCAGGGCATGCTGCGGACACCAGGTCTACCCACGGCTTGCTGCGGACAACAGGTCTACCAACTCAATGCTGCGGACACCAGGTCTACCCAGCCATGAAACGGGCAACAGGTCTACCAAGCTGCGGACACCAGGTCTACCCAGGGCATGCTGCGGACACCAGGTCTACCCAGCCATGAAACGGGCAACAGGTCTACCAAGCTGCGGACACCAGGTCTACCCAGCCATGAAACGGGCAACAGGTCTACTCACTCAATGCTGCGGACACCAGGTCTACCCAGCCATGAAACGGGCAACAGGTCTACCAACTCAATGCTGCGGACAACAGGTCTACCCAGCCATGAAACGGGCAACAGGTCTACCAAGCTGCGGACACCAGGTCTACCCACTCAATGCTGCGGACAACAGGTCTACCCAGGCATGAATCGGGCAACAGGTCTACCAAGCTGCGGACACCAGGTCTACCCACGGCTTGCTGCGGACACCAGGTCTACCCAGCCATGAAACGGGCAACAGGTCTACCAAGCTGCGGACACCAGGTCTACCCAGGGCATGCTGCGGACACCAGGCCTACCCAGCCATGAAACGGGCAACAGGTCTACCAAGCTGCGGACAACAGGTCTACCCAGGGCATGCTGCGGACAACAGGTCTACCCAGCCATGAAACGGGCAACAGGTCTACTCACGGCTTGCTGCGGACACCAGGTCTACCCAGCCATGAAACGGGCAACAGGTCTACCAAGCTGCGGACACCAGGTCTACCCAGGGCATGCTGCGGACACCAGGTCTACCCACGGCTTGCTGCGGACACCAGGTCTACCCAGCCATGAAACGGGCAACAGGTCTACCAGGCTGCGGACACCAGGTCTACCCAGGGCATGCTGCGGACACCAGGTCTACCCACGGCTTGCTGCGGACAACAGGTCTACCCAGCCATGAAACGGGCAACAGGTCAACCAAGCTGCGGACACCAGGTCTACCCAGGGCATGCTGCGGACACCAGGTCTACCCAGCCATGAAACGGGCAACAGGTCTACTCACGGCTTGCTGCGGACACCAGGTCTACCCAGCCATGAAACGGGCAACAGGTCTACCAAGCTGCGGACACCAGGTCTACCCAGGGCATGCTGCGGACACCAGGTCTACCCACGGCTTGCTGCGGACACCAGGTCTACCCAGCCATGAAACGGGCAACAGGTCTACCAAGCTGCGGACACCAGGTCTACCCAGGGCATGCTGCGGACACCAGGTCTACCCACGGCTTGCTGCGGACACCAGGTCTACCCAGCCATGAAACGGGCAACAGGTCTACCAAGCTGCGGACACCAGGTCTACCCAGGGCATGCTGCGGACACCAGGTCTACCCAGCCATGAAACGGGCAACAGGTCTACTCACGGCTTGCTGCGGACAACAGGTCTACCCAGCCATGAAACGGGCAACAGGTCTACCAAGCTGCGGACAACAGGTCTACCCAGGGCATGCTGCGGACACCAGGTCTACCCACTCAATGCTGCGGACAACAGGTCTACCCAGCCATGAAACGGGCAACAGGTCTACCAAGCTCCGGACACCAGGTCTACCCACGGCTTGCTGCGGACAACAGGTCTACCCAGCCATGAAACGGGCAACAGGTCTACCAAGCTGCGGACACCAGGTCTACCCAGGGCATGCTGCGGACACCAGGTCTACCCAGCCATGAAACGGGCAACAGGTCTACTCACGGCTTGCTGCGGACACCAGGTCTACCCAGCCATGAAACGGGCAACAGGTCTACCAAGCTGCGGACACCAGGTCTACCCAGGGCATGCTGCGGACACCAGGTCTACCCACTCAATGCTGCGGACAACAGGTCTACCCAGGCATGAATCGGGCAACAGGTCTACCAAGCTCCGGACACCAGGTCTACCCACGGCTTGCTGCGGACAACAGGTCTACCCAGCCATGAAACGGGCAACAGGTCTACCAAGCTGCGGACACCAGGTCTACCCAGGGCATGCTGCGGACACCAGGTCTACCCAGCCATGAAACGGGCAACAGGTCTACTCACGGCTTGCTGCGGACACCAGGTCTACCCAGCCATGAAACGGGCAACAGGTCTACCAAGCTGCGGACACCAGGTCTACCCAGGGCATGCTGCGGACACCAGGTCTACCCACTCAATGCTGCGGACAACAGGTCTACCCAGGCATGAATCGGGCAACAGGTCTACCAAGCTCCGGACACCAGGTCTACCCACGGCTTGCTGCGGACAACAGGTCTACCCAGCCATGAAACGGGCAACAGGTCTACCAAGCTGCGGACACCAGGTCTACCCAGGGCATGCTGCGGACACCAGGTCTACCCACGGCTTGCTGCGGACACCAGGTCTACCCAGCCATGAAACGGGCAACAGGTCTACCAAGCTGCGGACACCAGGTCTACCCAGGGCATGCTGCGGACAACAGGTCTACCCAGCCATGAAACGGGCAACAGGTCTACTCACGGCTTGCTGCGGACAACAGGTCTACCCAGCCATGAAACGGGCAACAGGTCTACCAAGCTGCGGACAACAGGTCTACCCAGGGCATGCTGCGGACACCAGGTCTACCCACTCAATGCTGCGGACAACAGGTCTACCCAGGCATGAATCGGGCAACAGGTCTACCAAGCTCCGGACACCAGGTCTACCCACGGCTTGCTGCGGACAACAGGTCTACCCAGCCATGAAACGGGCAACAGGTCTACCAAGCTGCGGACACCAGGTCTACCCAGGGCATGCTGCGGACACCAGGTCTACCCAGCCATGAAACGGGCAACAGGTCTACTCACGGCTTGCTGCGGACAACAGGTCTACCCAGCCATGAAACGGGCAACAGGTCTACCAAGCTGCGGACACCAGGTCTACCCAGGGCATGCTGCGGACACCAGGTCTACCCTCTCAATGCTGCGGACAACAGGTCTACCCAGGCATGAATCGGGCAACAGGTCTACCAAGCTCCGGACACCAGGTCTACCCACGGCTTGCTGCGGACAACAGGTCTACCCAGCCATGAAACGGGCAACAGGTCTACCAAGCTGCGGACACCAGGTCTACCCAGGGCATGCTGCGGACACCAGGTCTACCCAGCCATGAAACGGGCAACAGGTCTACTCACGGCTTGCTGCGGACACCAGGTCTACCCAGCCATGAAACGGGCAACAGGTCTACCAAGCTGCGGACACCAGGTCTACCCAGGGCATGCTGCGGACACCAGGTCTACCCAGCCATGAAACGGGCAACAGGTCTACTCACGGCTTGCTGCGGACACCAGGTCTACCCAGCCATGAAACGGGCAACAGGTCTACCAAGCTGCGGACACCAGGTCTACCCAGGGCATGCTGCGGACACCAGGTCTACCCACGGCTTGCTGCGGACAACAGGTCTACCCAGGCATGAATCGGGCAACAGGTCTACCAAGCTGCGGACACCAGGTCTACCCAGGGCATGCTGCGGACACCAGGTCTACCCAGCCATGAAACGGGCAACAGGTCTACCAAGCTGCGGACACCAGGTCTACCCAGCCATGAAACGGGCAACAGGTCTACTCACTCAATGCTGCGGACACCAGGTCTACCCAGCCATGAAACGGGCAACAGGTCTACCAACTCAATGCTGCGGACAACAGGTCTACCCAGCCATGAAACGGGCAACAGGTCTACCAAGCTGCGGACACCAGGTCTACCCACTCAATGCTGCGGACAACAGGTCTACCCAGGCATGAATCGGGCAACAGGTCTACCAAGCTGCGGACACCAGGTCTACCCACGGCTTGCTGCGGACACCAGGTCTACCCAGCCATGAAACGGGCAACAGGTCTACCAAGCTGCGGACACCAGGTCTACCCAGGGCATGCTGCGGACACCAGGCCTACCCAGCCATGAAACGGGCAACAGGTCTACCAAGCTGCGGACAACAGGTCTACCCAGGGCATGCTGCGGACAACAGGTCTACCCAGCCATGAAACGGGCAACAGGTCTACTCACGGCTTGCTGCGGACACCAGGTCTACCCAGCCATGAAACGGGCAACAGGTCTACCAAGCTGCGGACACCAGGTCTACCCAGGGCATGCTGCGGACACCAGGTCTACCCACGGCTTGCTGCGGACACCAGGTCTACCCAGCCATGAAACGGGCAACAGGTCTACCAGGCTGCGGACACCAGGTCTACCCAGGGCATGCTGCGGACACCAGGTCTACCCACGGCTTGCTGCGGACAACAGGTCTACCCAGCCATGAAACGGGCAACAGGTCAACCAAGCTGCGGACACCAGGTCTACCCAGGGCATGCTGCGGACACCAGGTCTACCCAGCCATGAAACGGGCAACAGGTCTACTCACGGCTTGCTGCGGACACCAGGTCTACCCAGCCATGAAACGGGCAACAGGTCTACCAAGCTGCGGACACCAGGTCTACCCAGGGCATGCTGCGGACACCAGGTCTACCCACGGCTTGCTGCGGACAACAGGTCTACCCAGGCATGAATCGGGCAACAGGTCTACCAAGCTCCGGACACCAGGTCTACCCACGGCTTGCTGCGGACAACAGGTCTACCCAGCCATGAAACGGGCAACAGGTCTACCCACTCAATGCTGCGGACAACAGGTCTACCCAGCCATGAAACGGGCAACAGGTCTACCAAGCTGCGGACACCAGGTCTACCCAGGGCATGCTGCGGACACCAGGTCTACCCAGCCATGAAACGGGCAACAGGTCTACTCACGGCTTGCAGCGGACAACAGGTCTACCCAGCCATGAAACGGGCAACAGGTCTACCAAGCTGCGGACACCAGGTCTACCCAGGGCATGCTGCGGACACCAGGTCTACCCAGCCATGAAACGGGCAACAGGTCTACTCACGGCTTGCTGCGGACACCAGGTCTACCCAGCCATGAAACAGGCAACAGGTCTACCAAGCTGCGGACACCAGGTCTACCCAGCCATGAAACGGGCAACAGGTCTACCAAGCTGCGGACACCAGGTCTACCCAGGGCATGCTGCGGACACCAGGTCTACCAACTCAATGCTGCGGACAACAGGTCTACCCAGCCATGAAACGGGCAACAGGTCTACCAAGCTGCGGACACCAGGTCTACCCAGGGCATGCTGCGGACACCAGGTCTACCAACTCAATGCTGCGGACACCAGGTCTACCCAGCCATGAAACGGGCAACAGGTCTACCAACTCAATGCTGCGGGCAACAGGTCTACCCAGGCATGAATCGGGCAACAGGTCTACCAAGCTGCGGACACCAGGTCTACCCACGGCTTGCTGCGGACAACAGGTCTACCCAGGCATGAATCGGGCAACAGGTCTACCAAGCTGCGGACACCAGGTCTACCCACGGCTTGCTGCGGACACCAGGTCTACCCAGCCATGAAACGGGCAACAGGTCTACCATGCTGCGGACACCAGGTCTACCCAGGGCATGCTGCGGACACCAGGTCTACCCAGCCATGAAACGGGCAACAGGTCTACTCACGGCTTGCTGCGGACACCAGGTCTACCCAGCCATGAAACGGGCAATAGGTCTACCAAGCTGCGGACACCAGGTCTACCCAGGGCATGCTGCGGACACCAGGTCTACCCAGCCATGAAACGGGCAACAGGTCTACTCACGGCTTGCTGCGGACACCAGGTCTACCCAGCCATGAAACGGGCAACAGGTCTACCAAGCTGCGGACACCAGGTCTACCCAGGGCATGCTGCGGACACCAGGTCTACCCACGGCTTGCTGCGGACAACAGGTCTACCCAGCCATGAAACGGGCAAGAGGTCTACCAAGCTGCGGACACCAGGTCTACCCAGGGCATGCTGCGGACACCAGGTCTACCCACGGCTTGCTGCGGACAACAGGTCTACCAACTCAATGCTGCGGACACCAGGTCTACCCAGCCATGAAACGGGCAACAGGTCTACCAAGCTGCGGACACCAGGTCTACCCACGGCTTGCTGCGGACACCAGGTCTACCCAGCCATGAAACGGGCAACAGGTCTACCAAGCTGCGGACACCAGGTCTACCCAGGGCATGCTGCGGACACCAGGTCTACCCAGCCATGAAACGGGCAACAGGTCTACCAAGCTGCGGACACCAGGTCTACCCAGCCATGAAACGGGCAACAGGTCTACTCACTCAATGCTGCGGACACCAGGTCTACCCAGCCATGAAACGGGCAACAGGTCTACCAACTCAATGCTGCGGACAACAGGTCTACCCAGCCATGAAACGGGCAACAGGTCTACCAAGCTGCGGACACCAGGTCTACCCAGGGCATGCTGCGGACACCAGGTCTACCCACGGCTTGCTGCGGACAACAGGTCTACCCAGGCATGAAACGGGCAACAGGTCTACCAAGCTGCGGACACCAGGTCTACCCAGGGCATGCTGCGGACACCAGGTCTACCAACTCAATGCTGCGGACACCAGGTCTACCCAGCCATGAAACGGGCAACAGGTCTACCAACTCAATGCTGCGGGCAACAGGTCTACCCAGGGCATGCTGCGGACACCAGGTCTACCCACTCAATGCTGCGGACAACAGGTCTACCCAGCCATGAATCGGGCAACAGGTCTACCAAGCTGCGGACACCAGGTCTACCCACGGCTTGCTGCGGACAACAGGTCTACCCAGCCATGAAACGGGCACCAGGTCTACTCACGGCTTGCTGCGGACACCAGGTCTACCCAGCCATGAAACGGGCAACAGGTCTACCAAGCTGCGGACAACAGGTCTACCCAGCCATGAAACGGGCAACAGGTCTACCAACTCAATGCTGCGGACAACAGGTCTACCCAGCCATGAAACGGGCAACAGGTCTACCAAGCTGCGGACACCAGGTCTACCCACGGCTTGCTGCGGACACCAGGTCTACCAACTCAATGCTGCGGACACCAGGTCTACCCAGCCATGAAACGGGCAACAGGTCTACCAAGCTGCGGACACCAGGTCTACCCACGGCTTGCTGCGGACAACAGGTCTACCCAGGCATGAATCGGGCAACAGGTCTACCAAGCTGCGGACACCAGGTCTACCCACGGCTTGCTGCGGACAACAGGTCTACCCAGCCATGAAACGGGCAACAGGTCTACCAAGCTGCGGACACCAGGTCTACCCAGGGCATGCTGCGGACACCAGGTCTACCCAGCCATGAAACGGGCAACAGGTCTACTCACGGCTTGCTGCGGACACCAGGTCTACCCAGCCATGAAACGGGCAACAGGTCTACCAAGCTGCGGACACCAGGTCTACCCAGGGCATGCTGCGGACACCAGGTCTACCCAGCCATGAAACGGGCAACAGGTCTACTCACGGCTTGCTGCGGACACCAGGTCTACCCAGCCATGAATCGGGCAACAGGTCTACCAAGCTGCGGACAACAGGTCTACCCAGGGCATGCTGCGGACACCAGGTCTACCAACTCAATGCTGCGGACACCAGGTCTACCCAGCCATGAAACGGGCAACAGGTCTACCAAGCTGCGGACACCAGGTCTACCCAGGGTATGTAGCGGACACCAGGTCTACCAACTCAATGCTGCGGACACCAGGTCTACCCAGCCATGAAACGGGCAACAGGTCTACCAAGCTGCGGACACCAGGTCTACCCAGGGCATGCTGCGGACAACAGGTCTACCCAGCCATGAAACGGGCAACAGGTCTACTCACGGCTTGCTGCGGACAACAGGTCTACCCAGCCATGAAACGGGCAACAGGTCTACCAAGCTGCGGACACCAGGTCTACCCAGGGCATGCTGCGGACACCAGGTCTACCCAGCCATGAAACGGGCAACAGGTCTACTCACGGCTTGCTGCGGACACCAGGTCTACCCAGCCATGAAACGGGCAACAGGTCTACCAAGCTGCGGACACCAGGTCTACCCAGCCATGAAACGGGCAACAGGTCTACCAAGCTGCGGACACCAGGTCTACCCACGGCTTGCTGCGGACAACAGGTCTACCCAGCCATGAAACGGGCAACAGGTCTACCAAGCTGCGGACACCAGGTCTACCCAGGGCATGCTGCGGACACCAGGTCTACCCAGCCATGAAACGGGCAACAGGTCTACTCACGGCTTGCTGCGGACACCAGGTCTACCCAGCCATGAAACGGGCAACAGGTCTACCAAGCTGCGGACACCAGGTCTACCCAGGGCATGCTGCGGACACCAGGTCTACCCACTCAATGCTGCGGACAACAGGTCTACCCAGCCATGAAACGGGCAACAGGTCTACCAAGCTGCGGACACCAGGTCTACCCAGGGCATGCTGCGGACACCAGGTCTACCAACTCAATGCTGCGGACAACAGGTCTACCCAGCCATGAAACGGGCAACAGGTCTACCAAGCTGCGGACACCAGGTCTACCCACGGCTTGCTGCGGACACCAGGTCTACCCAGCCATGAAACGGGCAACAGGTCTACCAAGCTGCGGACACCAGGTCTACCCAGGGCATGCTGCGGACACCAGGTCTACCCACGGCTTGCTGCGGACAACAGGTCTACCCACTCCAAGCTGCGGACACCAGGTCTAACTACTCCATTACGCGGACAACAGGTCTACCCACTCCATGCGGCGGACAACATGTCTACCCGCTCCATGCTGCGGACACCAGGTCTGCCCACGCCGTGATGCGGACCACAGGTCTACCTTCGCCATGCTGCACGCAGCCCGGGTCGCACCGGAGCTAGGTAGACCCGGTCGCCGCGGCCGTCGCAGCGCCCTCGCCCTCGACGGCGGACCCACGCCGCCGGTCCCGGAGGCGGGTAGACCTGGTCGCCGCGGCCACGGCGGCCGCCCATCCCGGAGCCCAGTAGACCTGGCCGCCGCGGGACCGGCCAAGTTTCCCGGAGTCGTGTAGACCTGGTCGTCGCGGCCACGGCCGCCGCCGCTGCGCCTTCGCCGGCGACGGCGGTCCCACGCCACCGGCCCCGGAGCCGCGTCGACCTGGCCGCCGCGGGACGGGCCACGTTTCGCGGATCCGGGTAGACGAGGCATCCTTGTACCATCTCGGAGCCGGGGAAACCCCACAGCCTCTTAACGCTCCGGAGCCCAAGTGCTCCAGCAGCCTTGCCCCGCCCGGCAGAATCGATTTCAAGACCAAGACATATTTTCGACAACATTTTATTTCATCATTTCATTTCATTTCATTTCTTTTCATTTCATTTTATTATTTTATTTTATTTCGTTTTGTTTTGTTTTGTTTTGATTTGATTTGATTTGTTTCATTTCCTCTTTGCCTTTTTTGAATGATTGCCTCTTCTATTTACTCGGAAAGAAAATCTTTTCCGGAAAACAAAACTCTTGCCAAATCTTATTTGTGATCCCTTTGGGCCCACAGCCGAGCTGACGGAGGGCCTGTGCCCGGTTCTCGCCCTGCTGACACACTGACCCCCCCAAACGGCGTCCTCCCTACCCCACGCCTCCTCCCCCGTCCCCCAGAGACCCTACCTACAGAGCCCCCCCCCACCACAAAACAGAACCTCACGGGCCGCAGCACAGCCAGGGGAAGCACGTACGTGCAGCGAAACTCGGCCCAAAGCCGCCGCGCCCTGGCACAACTCGCCCTGCCCCTTCCCGCCCCACGGAGGCGGCTGCATCGAGGCGACCGGCGCCGCCGTCGGCAAGCGGGTGGCCGCTTTCGGGCCGGTTCTTCCGCGGAAGGTCTGCAGAGCTCTTGGGGCCTCGGCGCGGGTTTGGGGGGCCGTGAGGGCTCGCTGTCGAGGCGCCCGGGGCCGGCACGAAGCCGCCTGCCCTCTCCCTGTCCCTGCCCCGTCTTCCGCAGCCACCCATTAACGCTGGGGGCGAGCCCGCCCTCCGCCATCAACCTCCCATGCAGCGCTTTCAGACTTTCCCCGCCCCTGCCCATTGTCGGCTGGGGGCGCCCTGCCCCCCGCCGTCAGCCTCCCTGGCAGCGCTTTCAGACTCTCTCGGGCCCCTGCCCATTGTCGGCTGGGGGCGCCCCGCCCCCCGCCCTCAGCCTCCCTGGCAGCGCTTTCAGACTGCCTCGGGCCCTGCCCATTGTCGGTTGGGGGCGCCCCGCCCCCCGCCCTCAGCCTCCCTGGCAGCGCTTTCAGACTGCCTCGGGCCCTGCCCATTGTCGGTTGGGGGCGACCCCGCCCTCCGCCATCAGCCTCCCTGGCAGCGCTTTCAGACTGCCTCGGGCCCTGCCCATTGTCGGTTGGGGGCGACCCCGCCCTCCGCCATCAGCCTCCCTGGCAGCACTTTCAGCCTCTTCCTGCCCCCGCCCACGGTCCCACCGGGCAGTTTACACGGCGGCGGCGGGAGGCTGATGCCGAGGTCGGCAGGCGGAGAGCCTGGTGCACAAGCAGGGATGGCGGCGGGATGATTGGCGCCGTCTGTCCCTGGTCAAAGAAGCTCTCTGTTCAGCTTTCTCGGAGCCTTTTGCTTTGGTGGCGTTCCTTCCTCCTCCGCCCCGGCGCCGCTCAAGCCTGCGGCAGGGCGGCAGCGCGGCGGGTGGGCGGCCGGGGGGAGGGGGGAGGGGGGGGGGAGGGAGGGAGCGCGCGAGCGAGCGAGCGAGCGAGCGAGCGCGCTGCAGAAATGAAGCCCGGAGCAGGGCCGCGGTCCATTCGAGCACGGGGAGGGGGCGCGACAACGCTGCCTGCTCCTGTCGGGGAGCGCTTGGGGAAGTGGGGTGCCGGCACCATGACGGCGGAGCGGACAGGGGCCGCGGCTGGGGAAGAGGCCGGCGGAGCTCGCCAGTGGATGCTGGCGCACGGAGCCGGCAGGGACACCTGGGCACGGCTGGGACCGAAAGTCGCCCGCCTTCACGCCCCGCCTTTCGCCGGGGGGAAGAAGACGCGAGAGCAGGGCTGCCTGCTGGGCTGCCAGTGCCCGCGGTCATGCCGGACGTGCAGGCCGACCGCCGAAGGCGTGCTCGCCGCTGCAGAGACGACAAGGGGGCCGCGCGTCCGATGGAAGAGACGGGGCGCCATCGCGCGGCGGCCGGGCTGCAAGGCCGGCCGACGGTAACAGGACTACCACGCCGCGGGTGGCCAGAGACAAAGACCGGCCGAGGGCAACAGGTCTACCCAGCATTATGCCGGCCGGTACCAGGGCCGGCCGAGGGCAACAGGTCTACCCAGCATTAGGCCAGCCGGAAAGACGGCCGGCAGAGGGCAACAGGTCTACCCAGCATTCGGCCGTCAGGTACAAAGGCCGGCCGAGGGCAACAGGTCTACCCAGCATTCGGCTGGCCGGTAACACGGCCGGCCGAGGGCAACAGGTCTACCCAGCATTCGGCCGTCAGGTACAAAGGCCGGCCGAGGGCAACAGGTCTACCCAGCATTAGGCCGCCACGTCCAAAGGCCGGCCGAGGGCAACAGGTCTACCCAGCATTAGGCCGCCACGTCCAAAGGCCGGCCGAGGGCAACAGGTCTACCCAGCATTCGGCCACCACGTACAAAGGCCGGCCGAGGGCAACAGGTCTACCCAGCATTCGGCTGGCCGGTAACACGGCGGGCCGAGGGCAACAGGTCTACCCAGCATTAGGCCGGCCGGTAACACTGCCGGCCGAGGGCAACAGGTCTACCCAGCATTCGGCCGCCACGTCCAAAGGCCGGCCGAGGGCAACAGGTCTACCCAGCATTAGGCCGCCACGTCCAAAGGCCGGCCGAGGGCAACAGGTCTACCCAGCATTCGGCCGCCACGTCCAAAGGCCGGCCGAGGGCAACAGGTCTACCCAGCATTAGGCCGGCCGGTAACACGGCCGGCCGAGGGCAACAGGTCTACCCAGCATTAGGCCGCCACGTCCAAAGGCCGGCCGAGGGCAACAGGTCTACCCAGCATTCGGCCGCCACGTCCAAAGGCCGGCCGAGGGCAACAGGTCTACCCAGCATTCGGCCGCCACGTCCAAAGGCCGGCCGAGGGCAACAGGTCTACCCAGCATTCGGCCGCCACGTCCAAAGGCCGGCCGAGGGCAACAGGTCTACCCAGCATTAGGCCGGCCGGTAACACGGCCGGCCGAGGGCAACAGGTCTACCCAGCATTAGGCCGCCACGTCCAAAGGCCGGCCGAGGGCAACAGGTCTACCCAGCATTAGGCCGCCACGTCCAAAGGCCGGCCGAGGGCAACAGGTCTACCCAGCATTCGGCCGCCACGTCCAAAGGCCGGCCGAGGGCAACAGGTCTACCCAGCATTAGGCCGCCACGTCCAAAGGCCGGCCGAGGGCAACAGGTCTACCCAGCATTCGGCCGCCACGTCCAAAGGCCGGCCGAGGGCAACAGGTCTACCCAGCATTAGGCCGCCACGTCCAAAGGCCGGCCGAGGGCAACAGGTCTACCCAGCATTAGGCCGGCCGGCAGAGGGCAACAGGTCTACCCAGCATTCGGCCGTCAGGTACAAAGGCCGGCCGAGGGCAACAGGTCTACCCAGCATTAGGCCGCCACGTCCAAAGGCCGGCCGAGGGCAACAGGTCTACCCAGCATTAGGCCGGCCGGTAACACGGCCGGCAGAGGGCAACAGGTCTACTCAGCATTAGGCCGGCCGGTAAAACGGCAGGCCGAGGGCAACAGGTCTACCCAGCATTCGGCCGTCAGGTACAAAGGCCGGCCGAGGGCAACAGGTCTAACCAGCATTAGGCCGCCACGTCCAAAGGCCGGCCGAGGGCAACAGGTCTACCCAGCATTCGGCCGCCACGTCCAAAGGCCGGCCGAGGGCAACAGGTCTACCCAGCATTCGGCCGCCACGTCCAAAGGCCGGCCGAGGGCAACAGGTCTACCCAGCATTAGGCCGGCCGGCAGAGGGCAACAGGTCTACCCAGCATTCGGCCGTCAGGTACAAAGGCCGGCCGAGGGCAACAGGTCTACCCAGCATTAGGCCGCCACGTCCAAAGGCCGGCCGAGGGCAACAGGTCTACCCAGCATTAGGCCGGCCGGTAACACGGCCGGCAGAGGGCAACAGGTCTACTCAGCATTAGGCCGGCCGGTAAAACGGCAGGCCGAGGGCAACAGGTCTACCCAGCATTCGGCCGTCAGGTACAAAGGCCGGCCGAGGGCAACAGGTCTACCCAGCACCTGCCAGGACGGCAGGGCGCCGAACCGGGCTCCGCGTGCCACCGTCTTGGCCCCCCAAACGCCGACCAACGACGCTTGTGGATGGGGCGCGATGGGTGCGGCGCGCGGCGCCCCGGGTCCCCGCCGGCACCAGGTCTACCTCGCCGCCTGGAGACGGCAGCAAACGGATCCCCCTCTCACCGCGCGCGCGCGCGGTGAAGGGAAACCCGCCGCCGCCGCTGCCGCCGCCGCCGCCGCCGCCGCTGCCGCCGCCGCCGCCGCCGCCGCCGCCCGCGCACAGCCAAGCCCCCGCACCGCGTGTCGGGCCTGGGACCCGCGCGGAGGGAAGTCGAGGCCGCGCGGCCCGGCGGGGCCTCTCTCTCTCTCTCTCTCTCTGGCTGGCGGCGCGGCACGCGGCCCCCGGGTTCCCGGGTCCCCGCCGGCACCAGGTCTACCTCGCCGCCTGGAGACGGCAGCAGACGGATCCCCCTCTCACCGCGCGCGCGCGCGGTGAAGGGAAACCCGCCGCCGCCGCTGCCGCCGCCGCCGCCGCCGCCCGCGCACAGCCAAGCCCCCGCACCGCGTGTCGGGCCTGGGACCCGCGCGGAGGGAAGTCGAGGCCGCGCGGCCCGGCGGGGCCTCTCTCTCTCTCTCTCTCTGGCTGGCGGCGCGGCACGCGGCCCCCGGGTTCCCGGGTCCCCGCCGGCACCAGGTCTACCTCGCCGCCTGGAGACGGCAGCAAACGGATCCCCCTCTCACCGCGCGCGCGCGCGGTGAAGGGAAACCCGCCGCCGCCGCTGCCGCCGCCGCCGCCGCCGCCCGCGCACAGCCAAGCCCCCGCACCGCGTGTCGGGCCTGGGACCCGCGCGGAGGGAAGTCGAGGCCGCGCGGCCCGGCGGGGCCCCTCTCTCTCTCTCTCTCTGGCTGGCGGCGCGGCACGCGGCCCCCGGGTTCCCGGGTCCCCGCCGGCACCAGGTCTACCTCGCCGCCTGGAGACGGCAGCAAACGGATCCCCCTCTCACCGCGCACGCGCGCGGTGAAGGGAAACCCGCCGCCGCCGCCGCCCGCGCACAGCCAAGCCCCCGCACCGCGTATCGGGCCTGGGACCCGCGCGGAGGGAAGTCGAGGCCGCGCGGCCCGGCGGGGCCTCTCTCTCTCTCTCTGGCTGGCGGCGCGGCACGCGGCCCTTGGCTCGCTGCCCGGCCCCCGGACTCCGCGTATCGGGCCTGGGACCCGCGCGGAGGAGGGCGCGAAGGCGGGCCCGCGCGAGCGATGGGCGCCCCGCGCGCGCCCTCGCTACCGGGGCCCCCTGTCGGCCCCGGCCCGCCGAGAGAGGCCTCGGAGGAAGGGAGGAAGGAAGGAAGCGCGCCCCGCACCCGCGCGCCGGAGCGGCGGGCCGGTTTCGAGCGACAAAAGCTTGTGTCGAGGGCTGATTCTCAATAGATCGCAGCGAGTGAGCTGCTCTGCTACGTACGAAACCCTGACCCAGAATCAGGTCGTCTACGAATGATTTAGCGCCGAGTGCCCCACGATCATGCGGTACGCGACGGGGGAGAGGCGGCACCGCATCCGTCCGCCCCTCCGGCTCCCAACCACGAGCGGCGCTCCTCACCGGGCCCGCCCGCGGACGGGCGGGCGGCCGGCTATCGCGAGCCCACCGAGGCGCCGGCGGCGCTGCGGTATCGCTACGTCTAGGCGGGATTCTGACTTAGAGGCGTTCAGTCATAAGCCCGCAGATGGTAGCCTCGCGCCAGTGGCTCCTCAGCCAAGCGCACGCACCAGGGGTCTGAACCTGCGGTTCCTCTCGTACTGAGCAGGATTA
>NW_028276133.1:0-50212 GCF_052056855.1 Sturnus vulgaris
TACGGTCCTCCTCAGCTGCGAGTAGCAGCGCTCGCAGTACACAGAGCTTCGCAAGGCCCGAAGACCCGGAGGGAAGTTTCGCACACGAAAATGTGCCAGGACAGAGACGTGTTCTACGTTGTCCCTTCTCGTCATGCAGTTTGTGCCTCTGCTGCTTCTGCTGTTAGGAATCGCTCCTTGAAAGACCAGCGAGAGCGTCCTTCCGGGTGCATTGCACTGAGTCGAGTGCTCGCTCGGGACTTTGCTCTCGGGGCCAAGGCAAGAGGGCGTGCTTGCCCGCGGAACTGAGAACACGCTGTTGGGCAGAGCTGCAACTGACCGCTGGAGTTCAGCTCTCGCCGGACGGCAGAAGGCGAAGAACGAAGCCGCTTGCGAGCGGCGCAGTGCAGCTAAGAGCTCTCCGAATTCGCCGCCAGCTCCACGGTCCTCCTCAGCTGCGAGTAGCAGCGCTCGCAGTACACAGAGCTTCGCAAGGCCCGAAGACCCGGAGGGAAGTTTCGCACACGAAAATGTGCCAGGACAGAGACGTGTTCTACGTTGTCCCTTCTCGTCATGCAGTTTGTGCCTCTGCTGCTTCTGCTGTTAGGAATCGCTCCTTGAAAGACCAGCGAGAGCGTCCTTCCGGGTGCATTGCACTGAGTCGAGTGCTCGCTCGGGACTTTGCTCTCGGGGCCAAGGCAAGAGGGCGTGCTTGCCCGCGGAACTGAGAACACGCTGTTGGGCAGAGCTGCAACTGACCGCTGGAGTTCAGCTCTCGCCGGACGGCAGAAGGCGAAGAACGAAGCCGCTTGCGAGCGGCGCAGTGCAGCGAAGAGCTCTCCGAATTCGCCGCCAGCTCCACGGTCCTCCTCAGCTGCGAGTAGCAGCGCTCGCAGTACACAGAGCTTCGCAAGGCCCGAAGACCCGGAGGGAAGTTTCGCACACGAAAATGTGCCAGGACAGAGACGTGTTCTACGTTGTCCCTTCTCGTCATGCAGTTTGTGCCTCTGCTGCTTCTGCTGTTAGGAATCGCTCCTTGAAAGACCAGCGAGAGCGTCCTTCCGGGTGCATTGCACTGAGTCGAGTGCTCGCTCGGGACTTTGCTCTCGGGGCCAAGGCAAGAGGGCGTGCTTGCCCGCGGAACTGAGAACACGCTGTTGGGCAGAGCTGCAACTGACCGCTGGAGTTCAGCTCTCGCCGGACGGCAGAAGGCGAAGAACGAAGCCGCTTGCGAGCGGCGCAGTGCAGCGAAGAGCTCTCCGAATTCGCCGCTAGCTCCACGGTCCTCCTCAGCTGCGAGTAGCAGCGCTCGCAGTACACAGAGCTTCGCAAGGCCCGAAGACCCGGAGGGAAGTTTCGCACACGAAAATGTGCCAGGACAGAGACGTGTTCTACGTTGTCCCTTCTCGTCATGCAGTTTGTGCCTCTGCTGCTTCTGCTGTTAGGAATCGCTCCTTGAAAGACCAGCGAGAGCGTCCTTCTGGGTGCATTGCACTGAGTCGAGTGCTCGCTCGGGACTTTGCTCTCGGGGCCAAGGCAAGAGGGCGTGCTTGCCCGCGGAACTGAGAACACGCTGTTGGGCAGAGCTGCAACTGACCGCTGGAGTTCAGCTCTCGCCGGACGGCAGAAGGCGAAGAACGAAGCCGCTTGCGAGCGGCGCAGTGCAGCGAAGAGCTCTCCGAATTCGCCGCCAGCTCCACGGTCCTCCTCAGCTGCGAGTAGCAGCGCTCGCAGTACACAGAGCTTCGCAAGGCCCGAAGACCCGGAGGGAAGTTTCGCACACGAAAATGTGCCAGGACAGAGACGTGTTCTACGTTGTCCCTTCTCGTCATGCAGTTTGTGCCTCTGCTGCTTCTGCTGTTAGGAATCGCTCCTTGAAAGACGAGCGAGAGCGTCCTTCCGGGTGCATTGCACTGAGTCGAGTGCTCGCTCGGGACTTTGCTCTCGGGGCCAAGGCAAGAGGGCGTGCTTGCCCGCGGAACTGAGAACACGCTGTTGGGCAGAGCTGCAACTGACCGCTGGAGTTCAGCTCTCGCCGGACGGCAGAAGGCGAAGAACGAAGCCGCTTGCGAGCGGCGCAGTGCAGCGAAGAGCTCTCCGAATTCGCCGCCAGCTCCACGGTCCTCCTCAGCTGCGAGTAGCAGCGCTCGCAGTACACAGAGCTTCGCAAGGCCCGAAGACCCGGAGGGAAGTTTCGCACACGAAAATGTGCCAGGACAGAGACGTGTTCTACGTTGTCCCTTCTCGTCATGCAGTTTGTGCCTCTGCTGCTTCTGCTGTTAGGAATCGCTCCTTGAAAGACGAGCGAGAGCGTCCTTCCGGGTGCATTGCACTGAGTCGAGTGCTCGCTCGGGACTTTGCTCTCGGGGCCAAGGCAAGAGGGCGTGCTTGCCCGCGGAACTGAGAACACGCTGTTGGGCAGAGCTGCAACTGACCGCTGGAGTTCAGCTCTCGCCGGACGGCAGAAGGCGAAGAACGAAGCCGCTTGCGAGCGGCGCAGTGCAGCGAAGAGCTCTCCGAATTCGCCGCCAGCTCCACGGTCCTCCTCAGCTGCGAGTAGCAGCGCTCGCAGTACACAGAGCTTCGCAAGGCCCGAAGACCCGGAGGGAAGTTTCGCACACGAAAATGTCCCAGGACAGAGACGTGTTCTACGTTGTCCCTTCTCGTCATGCAGTTTGTGCCTCTGCTGCTTCTGCTGTTAGGAATCGCTCCTTGAAAGACCAGCGAGAGCGTCCTTCCGGGTGCATTGCACTGAGTCGAGTGCTCGCTCGGGACTTTGCTCTCGGGGTCAAGGCAAGAGGGCGTGCTTGCCCGCGGAACTGAGAACACGCTGTTGGGCAGAGCTGCAACTGACCGCTGGAGTTCAGCTCTCGCCGGACGGCAGAAGGCGAAGAACGAAGCCGCTTGCGAGCGGCGCAGTGCAGCGAAGAGCTCTCCGAATTCGCCGCTAGCTCCACGGTCCTCCTCAGCTGCGAGTAGCAGCGCTCGCAGTACACAGAGCTTCGCAAGGCCCGAAGACCCGGAGGGAAGTTTCGCACACGAAAATGTGCCAGGACAGAGACGTGTTCTACGTTGTCCCTTCTCGTCATGCAGTTTGTGCCTCTGCTGCTTCTGCTGTTAGGAATCGCTCCTTGAAAGACGAGCGAGAGCGTCCTTCCGGGTGCATTGCACTGAGTCGAGTGCTCGCTCGGGACTTTGCTCTCGGGGTCAAGGCAAGAGGGCGTGCTTGCCCGCGGAACTGAGAACACGCTGTTGGGCAGAGCTGCAACTGACCGCCGGAGTTCAGCTCTCGCCGGACGGCAGAAGGCGAAGAACGAAGCCGCTTGCGAGCGGCGCAGTGCAGCGAAGAGCTCTCCGAATTCGCCGCTAGCTCCACGGTCCTCCTCAGCTGCGAGTAGCAGCGCTCGCAGTACACAGAGCTTCGCAAGGCCCGAAGACCCGGAGGGAAGTTTCGCACACGAAAATGTGCCAGGACAGAGACGTGTTCTACGTTGTCCCTTCTCGTCATGCAGTTTGTGCCTCTGCTGCTTCTGCTGTTAGGAATCGCTCCTTGAAAGACGAGCGAGAGCGTCCTTCCGGGTGCATTGCACTGAGTCGAGTGCTCGCTCGGGACTTTGCTCTCGGGGCCAAGGCAAGAGGGCGTGCTTGCCCGCGGAACTGAGAACACGCTGTTGGGCAGAGCTGCAACTGACCGCTGGAGTTCAGCTCTCGCCGGACGGCAGAAGGCGAAGAACGAAGCCGCTTGCGAGCGGCGCAGTGCAGCGAAGAGCTCTCCGAATTCGCCGCCAGCTCCACGGTCCTCCTCAGCTGCGAGTAGCAGCGCTCGCAGTACACAGAGCTTCGCAAGGCCCGAAGACCCGGAGGGAAGTTTCGCACACGAAAATGTGCCAGGACAGAGACGTGTTCTACGTTGTCCCTTCTCGTCATGCAGTTTGTGCCTCTGCTGCTTCTGCTGTTAGGAATCGCTCCTTGAAAGACCAGCGAGAGCGTCCTTCCGGGTGCATTGCACTGAGTCGAGTGCTCGCTCGGGACTTTGCTCTCGGGGCCAAGGCAAGAGGGCGTGCTTGCCCGCGGAACTGAGAACACGCTGTTGGGCAGAGCTGCAACTGACCGCTGGAGTTCAGCTCTCGCCGGACGGCAGAAGGCGAAGAACGAAGCCGCTTGCGAGCGGCGCAGTGCAGCGAAGAGCTCTCCGAATTCGCCGCCAGCTCCACGGTCCTCCTCAGCTGCGAGTAGCAGCGCTCGCAGTACACAGAGCTTCGCAAGGCCCGAAGACCCGGAGGGAAGTTTCGCACACGAAAATGTGCCAGGACAGAGACGTGTTCTACGTTGTCCCTTCTCGTCATGCAGTTTGTGCCTCTGCTGCTTCTGCTGTTAGGAATCGCTCCTTGAAAGACCAGCGAGAGCGTCCTTCCGGGTGCATTGCACTGAGTCGAGTGCTCGCTCGGGACTTTGCTCTCGGGGCCAAGGCAAGAGGGCGTGCTTGCCCGCGGAACTGAGAACACGCTGTTGGGCAGAGCTGCAACTGACCGCCGGAGTTCAGCTCTCGCCGGACGGCAGAAGGCGAAGAACGAAGCCGCTTGCGAGCGGCGCAGTGCAGCGAAGAGCTCTCCGAATTCGCCGCTAGCTCCACGGTCCTCCTCAGCTGCGAGTAGCAGCGCTCGCAGTACACAGAGCTTCGCAAGGCCCGAAGACCCGGAGGGAAGTTTCGCACACGAAAATGTCCCAGGACAGAGACGTGTTCTACGTTGTCCCTTCTCGTCATGCAGTTTGTGCCTCTGCTGCTTCTGCTGTTAGGAATCGCTCCTTGAAAGACCAGCGAGAGCGTCCTTCCGGGTGCATTGCACTGAGTCGAGTGCTCGCTCGGGACTTTGCACTCGGGGCCAAGGCAAGAGGGCGTGCTTGCCCGCGGAACTGAGAACACGCTGTTGGGCAGAGCTGCAACTGACCGCTGGAGTTCAGCTCTCGCCGGACGGCAGAAGGCGAAGAACGAAGCCGCTTGCGAGCGGCGCAGTGCAGCGAAGAGCTCTCCGAATTCGCCGCCAGCTCCACGGTCCTCCTCAGCTGCGAGTAGCAGCGCTCGCAGTACACAGAGCTTCGCAAGGCCCGAAGACCCGGAGGGAAGTTTCGCACACGAAAATGTGCCAGGACAGAGACGTGTTCTACGTTGTCCCTTCTCGTCATGCAGTTTGTGCCTCTGCTGCTTCTGCTGTTAGGAATCGCTCCTTGAAAGACCAGCGAGAGCGTCCTTCCGGGTGCATTGCACTGAGTCGAGTGCTCGCTCGGGACTTTGCTCTCGGGGCCAAGGCAAGAGGGCGTGCTTGCCCGCGGAACTGAGAACACGCTGTTGGGCAGAGCTGCAACTGACCGCTGGAGTTCAGCTCTCGCCGGACGGCAGAAGGCGAAGAACGAAGCCGCTTGCGAGCGGCGCAGTGCAGCGAAGAGCTCTCCGAATTCGCCGCCAGCTCCACGGTCCTCCTCAGCTGCGAGTAGCAGCGCTCGCAGTACACAGAGCTTCGCAAGGCCCGAAGACCCGGAGGGAAGTTTCGCACACGAAAATGTGCCAGGACAGAGACGTGTTCTACGTTGTCCCTTCTCGTCATGCAGTTTGTGCCTCTGCTGCTTCTGCTGTTAGGAATCGCTCCTTGAAAGACCAGCGAGAGCGTCCTTCCGGGTGCATTGCACTGAGTCGAGTGCTCGCTCGGGACTTTGCTCTCGGGGCCAAGGCAAGAGGGCGTGCTTGCCCGCGGAACTGAGAACACGCTGTTGGGCAGAGCTGCAACTGACCGCTGGAGTTCAGCTCTCGCCGGACGGCAGAAGGCGAAGAACGAAGCCGCTTGCGAGCGGCGCAGTGCAGCGAAGAGCTCTCCGAATTCGCCGCCAGCTCCACGGTCCTCCTCAGCTGCGAGTAGCAGCGCTCGCAGTACACAGAGCTTCGCAAGGCCCGAAGACCCGGAGGGAAGTTTCGCACACGAAAATGTCCCAGGACAGAGACGTGTTCTACGTTGTCCCTTCTCGTCATGCAGTTTGTGCCTCTGCTGCTTCTGCTGTTAGGAATCGCTCCTTGAAAGACCAGCGAGAGCGTCCTTCTGGGTGCATTGCACTGAGTCGAGTGCTCGCTCGGGACTTTGCTCTCGGGGCCAAGGCAAGAGGGCGTGCTTGCCCGCGGAACTGAGAACACGCTGTTGGGCAGAGCTGCAACTGACCGCCGGAGTTCAGCTCTCGCCGGACGGCAGAAGGCGAAGAACGAAGCCGCTTGCGAGCGGCGCAGTGCAGCGAAGAGCTCTCCGAATTCGCCGCCAGCTCCACGGTCCTCCTCAGCTGCGAGTAGCAGCGCTCGCAGTACACAGAGCTTCGCAAGGCCCGAAGACCCGGAGGGAAGTTTCGCACACGAAAATGTCCCAGGACAGAGACGTGTTCTACGTTGTCCCTTCTCGTCATGCAGTTTGTGCCTCTGCTGCTTCTGCTGTTAGGAATCGCTCCTTGAAAGACCAGCGAGAGCGTCCTTCCGGGTGCATTGCACTGAGTCGAGTGCTCGCTCGGGACTTTGCACTCGGGGCCAAGGCAAGAGGGCGTGCTTGCCCGCGGAACTGAGAACACGCTGTTGGGCAGAGCTGCAACTGACCGCTGGAGTTCAGCTCTCGCCGGACGGCAGAAGGCGAAGAACGAAGCCGCTTGCGAGCGGCGCAGTGCAGCGAAGAGCTCTCCGAATTCGCCGCTAGCTCCACGGTCCTCCTCAGCTGCGAGTAGCAGCGCTCGCAGTACACAGAGCTTCGCAAGGCCCGAAGACCCGGAGGGAAGTATCGCACACGAAAATGTCCCAGGACAGAGACGTGTTCTACGTTGTCCCTTCTCGTCATGCAGTTTGTGCCTCTGCTGCTTCTGCTGTTAGGAATCGCTCCTTGAAAGACCAGCGAGAGCGTCCTTCCGGGTGCATTGCACTGAGTCGAGTGCTCGCTCGGGACTTTGCTCTCGGGGTCAAGGCAAGAGGGCGTGCTTGCCCGCGGAACTGAGAACACGCTGTTGGGCAGAGCTGCAACTGACCGCTGGAGTTCAGCTCTCGCCGGACGGCAGAAGGCGAAGAACGAAGCCGCTTGCGAGCGGCGCAGTGCAGCGAAGAGCTCTCCGAATTCGCCGCCAGCTCCACGGTCCTCCTCAGCTGCGAGTAGCAGCGCTCGCAGTACACAGAGCTTCGCAAGGCCCGAAGACCCGGAGGGAAGTTTCGCACACGAAAATGTGCCAGGACAGAGACGTGTTCTACGTTGTCCCTTCTCGTCATGCAGTTTGTGCCTCTGCTGCTTCTGCTGTTAGGAATCGCTCCTTGAAAGACGAGCGAGAGCGTCCTTCCGGGTGCATTGCACTGAGTCGAGTGCTCGCTCGGGACTTTGCTCTCGGGGTCAAGGCAAGAGGGCGTGCTTGCCCGCGGAACTGAGAACACGCTGTTGGGCAGAGCTGCAACTGACCGCCGGAGTTCAGCTCTCGCCGGACGGCAGAAGGCGAAGAACGAAGCCGCTTGCGAGCGGCGCAGTGCAGCGAAGAGCTCTCCGAATTCGCCGCTAGCTCCACGGTCCTCCTCAGCTGCGAGTAGCAGCGCTCGCAGTACACAGAGCTTCGCAAGGCCCGAAGACCCGGAGGGAAGTTTCGCACACGAAAATGTGCCAGGACAGAGACGTGTTCTACGTTGTCCCTTCTCGTCATGCAGTTTGTGCCTCTGCTGCTTCTGCTGTTAGGAATCGCTCCTTGAAAGACGAGCGAGAGCGTCCTTCCGGGTGCATTGCACTGAGTCGAGTGCTCGCTCGGGACTTTGCTCTCGGGGCCAAGGCAAGAGGGCGTGCTTGCCCGCGGAACTGAGAACACGCTGTTGGGCAGAGCTGCAACTGACCGCCGGAGTTCAGCTCTCGCCGGACGGCAGAAGGCGAAGAACGAAGCCGCTTGCGAGCGGCGCAGTGCAGCGAAGAGCTCTCCGAATTCGCCGCCAGCTCCACGGTCCTCCTCAGCTGCGAGTAGCAGCGCTCGCAGTACACAGAGCTTCGCAAGGCCCGAAGACCCGGAGGGAAGTTTCGCACACGAAAATGTGCCAGGACAGAGACGTGTTCTACGTTGTCCCTTCTCGTCATGCAGTTTGTGCCTCTGCTGCTTCTGCTGTTAGGAATCGCTCCTTGAAAGACGAGCGAGAGCGTCCTCCCGGGTGCATTGCACTGCGTCGAGTGCTCGCTCGGGACTTTGCACTCGGGGCCAAGGCAAGAGGGCGTGCTTGCCCGCGGAACTGAGAACACGCTGTTGGGCAGAGCTGCAACTGACCGCCGGAGTTCAGCTCTCGCCGGACGGCAGAAGGCGAAGAACGAAGCCGCTTGCGAGCGGCGCAGTGCAGCGAAGAGCTCTCCGAATTCGCCGCTAGCTCCACGGTCCTTCTCAGCTGCGAGTAGCAGCGCTCGCAGTACACAGAGCTTCGCAAGGCCCGAAGACCCGGAGGGAAGTATCGCACACGAAAATGTGCCAGGACAGAGACGTGTTCTACGTTGTCCCTTCTCGTCATGCAGTTTGTGCCTCTGCTGCTTCTGCTGTTAGGAATCGCTCCTTGAAAGACGAGCGAGAGCGTCCTCCCGGGTGCATTGCACTGCGTCGAGTGCTCGCTCGGGACTTTGCTCTCGGGGCCAAGGCAAGAGGGCGTGCTTGCCCGCGGAACTGAGAACACGCTGTTGGGCAGAGCTGCAACTGACCGCCGGAGTTCAGCTCTCGCCGGACGGCAGAAGGCGAAGAACGAAGCCGCTTGCGAGCGGCGCAGTGCAGCGAAGAGCTCTCCGAATTCGCCGCCAGCTCCACGGTCCTCCTCAGCTGCGAGTAGCAGCGCTCGCAGTACACAGAGCTTCGCAAGGCCCGAAGACCCGGAGGGAAGTTTCGCACACGAAAATGTGCCAGGACAGAGACGTGTTCTACGTTGTCCCTTCTCGTCATGCAGTTTGTGCCTCTGCTGCTTCTGCTGTTAGGAATCGCTCCTTGAAAGACGAGCGAGAGCGTCCTCCCGGGTGCATTGCACTGCGTCGAGTGCTCGCTCGGGACTTTGCACTCGGGGCCAAGGCAAGAGGGCGTGCTTGCCCGCGGAACTGAGAACACGCTGTTGGGCAGAGCTGCAACTGACCGCCGGAGTTCAGCTCTCGCCGGACGGCAGAAGGCGAAGAACGAAGCCGCTTGCGAGCGGCGCAGTGCAGCGAAGAGCTCTCCGAATTCGCCGCTAGCTCCACGGTCCTTCTCAGCTGCGAGTAGCAGCGCTCGCAGTACACAGAGCTTCGCAAGGCCCGAAGACCCGGAGGGAAGTATCGCACACGAAAATGTGCCAGGACAGAGACGTGTTCTACGTTGTCCCTTCTCGTCATGCAGTTTGTGCCTCTGCTGCTTCTGCTGTTAGGAATCGCTCCTTGAAAGACGAGCGAGAGCGTCCTCCCGGGTGCATTGCACTGCGTCGAGTGCTCGCTCGGGACTTTGCTCTCGGGGCCAAGGCAAGAGGGCGTGCTTGCCCGCGGAACTGAGAACACGCTGTTGGGCAGAGCTGCAACTGACCGCCGGAGTTCAGCTCTCGCCGGACGGCAGAAGGCGAAGAACGAAGCCGCTTGCGAGCGGCGCAGTGCAGCGAAGAGCTCTCCGAATTCGCCGCCAGCTCCACGGTCCTCCTCAGCTGCGAGTAGCAGCGCTCGCAGTACACAGAGCTTCGCAAGGCCCGAAGACCCGGAGGGAAGTTTCGCACACGAAAATGTGCCAGGACAGAGACGTGTTCTACGTTGTCCCTTCTCGTCATGCAGTTTGTGCCTCTGCTGCTTCTGCTGTTAGGAATCGCTCCTTGAAAGACGAGCGAGAGCGTCCTCCCGGGTGCATTGCACTGCGTCGAGTGCTCGCTCGGGACTTTGCACTCGGGGCCAAGGCAAGAGGGCGTGCTTGCCCGCGGAACTGAGAACACGCTGTTGGGCAGAGCTGCAACTGACCGCCGGAGTTCAGCTCTCGCCGGACGGCAGAAGGCGAAGAACGAAGCCGCTTGCGAGCGGCGCAGTGCAGCGAAGAGCTCTCCGAATTCGCCGCTAGCTCCACGGTCCTTCTCAGCTGCGAGTAGCAGCGCTCGCAGTACACAGAGCTTCGCAAGGCCCGAAGACCCGGAGGGAAGTATCGCACACGAAAATGTGCCAGGACAGAGACGTGTTCTACGTTGTCCCTTCTCGTCATGCAGTTTGTGCCTCTGCTGCTTCTGCTGTTAGGAATCGCTCCTTGAAAGACGAGCGAGAGCGTCCTCCCGGGTGCATTGCACTGCGTCGAGTGCTCGCTCGGGACTTTGCTCTCGGGGCCAAGGCAAGAGGGCGTGCTTGCCCGCGGAACTGAGAACACGCTGTTGGGCAGAGCTGCAACTGACCGCCGGAGTTCAGCTCTCGCCGGACGGCAGAAGGCGAAGAACGAAGCCGCTTGCGAGCGGCGCAGTGCAGCGAAGAGCTCTCCGAATTCGCCGCTAGCTCCACGGTCCTTCTCAGCTGCGAGTAGCAGCGCTCGCAGTACACAGAGCTTCGCAAGGCCCGAAGACCCGGAGGGAAGTATCGCACACGAAAATGTGCCAGGACAGAGACGTGTTCTACGTTGTCCCTTCTCGTCATGCAGTTTGTGCCTCTGCTGCTTCTGCTGTTAGGAATCGCTCCTTGAAAGACGAGCGAGAGCGTCCTCCCGGGTGCATTGCACTGCGTCGAGTGCTCGCTCGGGACTTTGCTCTCGGGGCCAAGGCAAGAGGGCGTGCTTGCCCGCAGAACTGAGAACACGCTGTTGGGCAGAGCTGCAACTGACCGCCGGAGTTCAGCTCTCGCCGGACGGCAGAAGGCGAAGAACGAAGCCGCTTGCGAGCGGCGCAGTGCCGCGAAGAGCTCTCCGAATTCGCCGCTAGCTCCACGGTCCTTCTCAGCTGCGAGTAGCAGCGCTCGCAGTACACAGAGCTTCGCAAGGCCCGAAGACCCGGAGGGAAGTATCGCACACGAAAATGTGCCAGGACAGAGACGTGTTCTACGTTGTCCCTTCTCGTCATGCAGTTTGTGCCTCTGCTGCTTCTGCTGTTAGGAATCGCTCCTTGAAAGACGAGCGAGAGCGTCCTCCCGGGTGCATTGCACTGCGTCGAGTGCTCGCTCGGGACTTTGCTCTCGGGGCCAAGGCAAGAGGGCGTGCTTGCCCGCGGAACTGAGAACACGCTGTTGGGCAGAGCTGCAACTGACCGCCGGAGTTCAGCTCTCGCCGGACGGCAGAAGGCGAAGAACGAAGCCGCTTGCGAGCGGCGCAGTGCCGCGAAGAGCTCTCCGAATTCGCCGCTAGCTCCACGGTCCTTCTCAGCTGCGAGTAGCAGCGCTCGCAGTACACAGAGCTTCGCAAGGCCCGAAGACCCGGAGGGAAGTATCGCACACGAAAATGTGCCAGGACAGAGACGTGTTCTACGTTGTCCCTTCTCGTCATGCAGTTTGTGCCTCTGCTGCTTCTGCTGTTAGGAATCGCTCCTTGAAAGACGAGCGAGAGCGTCCTCCCGGGTGCATTGCACTGCGTCGAGTGCTCGCTCGGGACTTTGCTCTCGGGGCCAAGGCAAGAGGGCGTGCTTGCCCGCAGAACTGAGAACACGCTGTTGGGCAGAGCTGCAACTGACCGCCGGAGTTCAGCTCTCGCCGGACGGCAGAAGGCGAAGAACGAAGCCGCTTGCGAGCGGCGCAGTGCCGCGAAGAGCTCTCCGAATTCGCCGCTAGCTCCACGGTCCTTCTCAGCTGCGAGTAGCAGCGCTCGCAGTACACAGAGCTTCGCAAGGCCCGAAGACCCGGAGGGAAGTATCGCACACGAAAATGTGCCAGGACAGAGACGTGTTCTACGTTGTCCCTTCTCGTCATGCAGTTTGTGCCTCTGCTGCTTCTGCTGTTAGGAATCGCTCCTTGAAAGACGAGCGAGAGCGTCCTCCCGGGTGCATTGCACTGCGTCGAGTGCTCGCTCGGGACTTTGCTCTCGGGGCCAAGGCAAGAGGGCGTGCTTGCCCGCAGAACTGAGAACACGCTGTTGGGCAGAGCTGCAACTGACCGCCGGAGTTCAGCTCTCGCCGGACGGCAGAAGGCGAAGAACGAAGCCGCTTGCGAGCGGCGCAGTGCCGCGAAGAGCTCTCCGAATTCGCCGCTAGCTCCACGGTCCTTCTCAGCTGCGAGTAGCAGCGCTCGCAGTACACAGAGCTTCGCAAGGCCCGAAGACCCGGAGGGAAGTATCGCACACGAAAATGTGCCAGGACAGAGACGTGTTCTACGTTGTCCCTTCTCGTCATGCAGTTTGTGCCTCTGCTGCTTCTGCTGTTAGGAATCGCTCCTTGAAAGACGAGCGAGAGCGTCCTCCCGGGTGCATTGCACTGCGTCGAGTGCTCGCTCGGGACTTTGCACTCGGGGCCAAGGCAAGAGGGCGTGCTTGCCCGCGGAACTGAGAACACGCTGTTGGGCAGAGCTGCAACTGACCGCTGGAGTTCAGCTCTCGCCGGACGGCAGAAGGCGAAGAACGAAGCCGCTTGCGAGCGGCGCAGTGCAGCGAAGAGCTCTCCGAATTCGCCGCTAGCTCCACGGTCCTCCTCAGCTGCGAGTAGCAGCGCTCGCAGTACACAGAGCTTCGCAAGGCCCGAAGACCCGGAGGGAAGTTTCGCACACGAAAATGTGCCAGGACAGAGACGTGTTCTACGTTGTCCCTTCTCGTCATGCAGTTTGTGCCTCTGCTGCTTCTGCTGTTAGGAATCGCTCCTTGAAAGACGAGCGAGAGCGTCCTTCCGGGTGCATTGCACTGAGTCGAGTGCTCGCTCGGGACTTTGCTCTCGGGGTCAAGGCAAGAGGGCGTGCTTGCCCGCGGAACTGAGAACACGCTGTTGGGCAGAGCTGCAACTGACCGCCGGAGTTCAGCTCTCGCCGGACGGCAGAAGGCGAAGAACGAAGCCGCTTGCGAGCGGCGCAGTGCAGCGAAGAGCTCTCCGAATTCGCCGCTAGCTCCACGGTCCTCCTCAGCTGCGAGTAGCAGCGCTCGCAGTACACAGAGCTTCGCAAGGCCCGAAGACCCGGAGGGAAGTTTCGCACACGAAAATGTGCCAGGACAGAGACGTGTTCTACGTTGTCCCTTCTCGTCATGCAGTTTGTGCCTCTGCTGCTTCTGCTGTTAGGAATCGCTCCTTGAAAGACGAGCGAGAGCGTCCTTCCGGGTGCATTGCACTGAGTCGAGTGCTCGCTCGGGACTTTGCTCTCGGGGCCAAGGCAAGAGGGCGTGCTTGCCCGCGGAACTGAGAACACGCTGTTGGGCAGAGCTGCAACTGACCGCTGGAGTTCAGCTCTCGCCGGACGGCAGAAGGCGAAGAACGAAGCCGCTTGCGAGCGGCGCAGTGCAGCGAAGAGCTCTCCGAATTCGCCGCCAGCTCCACGGTCCTCCTCAGCTGCGAGTAGCAGCGCTCGCAGTACACAGAGCTTCGCAAGGCCCGAAGACCCGGAGGGAAGTTTCGCACACGAAAATGTGCCAGGACAGAGACGTGTTCTACGTTGTCCCTTCTCGTCATGCAGTTTGTGCCTCTGCTGCTTCTGCTGTTAGGAATCGCTCCTTGAAAGACCAGCGAGAGCGTCCTTCCGGGTGCATTGCACTGAGTCGAGTGCTCGCTCGGGACTTTGCTCTCGGGGCCAAGGCAAGAGGGCGTGCTTGCCCGCGGAACTGAGAACACGCTGTTGGGCAGAGCTGCAACTGACCGCTGGAGTTCAGCTCTCGCCGGACGGCAGAAGGCGAAGAACGAAGCCGCTTGCGAGCGGCGCAGTGCAGCGAAGAGCTCTCCGAATTCGCCGCCAGCTCCACGGTCCTCCTCAGCTGCGAGTAGCAGCGCTCGCAGTACACAGAGCTTCGCAAGGCCCGAAGACCCGGAGGGAAGTTTCGCACACGAAAATGTGCCAGGACAGAGACGTGTTCTACGTTGTCCCTTCTCGTCATGCAGTTTGTGCCTCTGCTGCTTCTGCTGTTAGGAATCGCTCCTTGAAAGACCAGCGAGAGCGTCCTTCCGGGTGCATTGCACTGAGTCGAGTGCTCGCTCGGGACTTTGCTCTCGGGGCCAAGGCAAGAGGGCGTGCTTGCCCGCGGAACTGAGAACACGCTGTTGGGCAGAGCTGCAACTGACCGCTGGAGTTCAGCTCTCGCCGGACGGCAGAAGGCGAAGAACGAAGCCGCTTGCGAGCGGCGCAGTGCAGCGAAGAGCTCTCCGAATTCGCCGCCAGCTCCACGGTCCTCCTCAGCTGCGAGTAGCAGCGCTCGCAGTACACAGAGCTTCGCAAGGCCCGAAGACCCGGAGGGAAGTTTCGCACACGAAAATGTGCCAGGACAGAGACGTGTTCTACGTTGTCCCTTCTCGTCATGCAGTTTGTGCCTCTGCTGCTTCTGCTGTTAGGAATCGCTCCTTGAAAGACCAGCGAGAGCGTCCTTCCGGGTGCATTGCACTGAGTCGAGTGCTCGCTCGGGACTTTGCTCTCGGGGCCAAGGCAAGAGGGCGTGCTTGCCCGCGGAACTGAGAACACGCTGTTGGGCAGAGCTGCAACTGACCGCTGGAGTTCAGCTCTCGCCGGACGGCAGAAGGCGAAGAACGAAGCCGCTTGCGAGCGGCGCAGTGCAGCGAAGAGCTCTCCGAATTCGCCGCCAGCTCCACGGTCCTCCTCAGCTGCGAGTAGCAGCGCTCGCAGTACACAGAGCTTCGCAAGGCCCGAAGACCCGGAGGGAAGTTTCGCACACGAAAATGTGCCAGGACAGAGACGTGTTCTACGTTGTCCCTTCTCGTCATGCAGTTTGTGCCTCTGCTGCTTCTGCTGTTAGGAATCGCTCCTTGAAAGACCAGCGAGAGCGTCCTTCCGGGTGCATTGCACTGAGTCGAGTGCTCGCTCGGGACTTTGCTCTCGGGGCCAAGGCAAGAGGGCGTGCTTGCCCGCGGAACTGAGAACACGCTGTTGGGCAGAGCTGCAACTGACCGCTGGAGTTCAGCTCTCGCCGGACGGCAGAAGGCGAAGAACGAAGCCGCTTGCGAGCGGCGCAGTGCAGCGAAGAGCTCTCCGAATTCGCCGCCAGCTCCACGGTCCTCCTCAGCTGCGAGTAGCAGCGCTCGCAGTACACAGAGCTTCGCAAGGCCCGAAGACCCGGAGGGAAGTTTCGCACACGAAAATGTGCCAGGACAGAGACGTGTTCTACGTTGTCCCTTCTCGTCATGCAGTTTGTGCCTCTGCTGCTTCTGCTGTTAGGAATCGCTCCTTGAAAGACGAGCGAGAGCGTCCTCCCGGGTGCATTGCACTGAGTCGAGTGCTCGCTCGGGACTTTGCTCTCGGGGCCAAGGCAAGAGGGCGTGCTTGCCCGCGGAACTGAGAACACGCTGTTGGGCAGAGCTGCAACTGACCGCTGGAGTTCAGCTCTCGCCGGACGGCAGAAGGCGAAGAACGAAGCCGCTTGCGAGCGGCGCAGTGCAGCGAAGAGCTCTCCGAATTCGCCGCCAGCTCCACGGTCCTCCTCAGCTGCGAGTAGCAGCGCTCGCAGTACACAGAGCTTCGCAAGGCCCGAAGACCCGGAGGGAAGTTTCGCACACGAAAATGTGCCAGGACAGAGACGTGTTCTACGTTGTCCCTTCTCGTCATGCAGTTTGTGCCTCTGCTGCTTCTGCTGTTAGGAATCGCTCCTTGAAAGACCAGCGAGAGCGTCCTTCCGGGTGCATTGCACTGAGTCGAGTGCTCGCTCGGGACTTTGCTCTCGGGGCCAAGGCAAGAGGGCGTGCTTGCCCGCGGAACTGAGAACACGCTGTTGGGCAGAGCTGCAACTGACCGCTGGAGTTCAGCTCTCGCCGGACGGCAGAAGGCGAAGAACGAAGCCGCTTGCGAGCGGCGCAGTGCAGCGAAGAGCTCTCCGAATTCGCCGCTAGCTCCACGGTCCTCCTCAGCTGCGAGTAGCAGCGCTCGCAGTACACAGAGCTTCGCAAGGCCCGAAGACCCGGAGGGAAGTTTCGCACACGAAAATGTGCCAGGACAGAGACGTGTTCTACGTTGTCCCTTCTCGTCATGCAGTTTGTGCCTCTGCTGCTTCTGCTGTTAGGAATCGCTCCTTGAAAGACCAGCGAGAGCGTCCTTCTGGGTGCATTGCACTGAGTCGAGTGCTCGCTCGGGACTTTGCTCTCGGGGCCAAGGCAAGAGGGCGTGCTTGCCCGCGGAACTGAGAACACGCTGTTGGGCAGAGCTGCAACTGACCGCTGGAGTTCAGCTCTCGCCGGACGGCAGAAGGCGAAGAACGAAGCCGCTTGCGAGCGGCGCAGTGCAGCGAAGAGCTCTCCGAATTCGCCGCCAGCTCCACGGTCCTCCTCAGCTGCGAGTAGCAGCGCTCGCAGTACACAGAGCTTCGCAAGGCCCGAAGACCCGGAGGGAAGTTTCGCACACGAAAATGTGCCAGGACAGAGACGTGTTCTACGTTGTCCCTTCTCGTCATGCAGTTTGTGCCTCTGCTGCTTCTGCTGTTAGGAATCGCTCCTTGAAAGACGAGCGAGAGCGTCCTTCCGGGTGCATTGCACTGAGTCGAGTGCTCGCTCGGGACTTTGCTCTCGGGGCCAAGGCAAGAGGGCGTGCTTGCCCGCGGAACTGAGAACACGCTGTTGGGCAGAGCTGCAACTGACCGCTGGAGTTCAGCTCTCGCCGGACGGCAGAAGGCGAAGAACGAAGCCGCTTGCGAGCGGCGCAGTGCAGCGAAGAGCTCTCCGAATTCGCCGCCAGCTCCACGGTCCTCCTCAGCTGCGAGTAGCAGCGCTCGCAGTACACAGAGCTTCGCAAGGCCCGAAGACCCGGAGGGAAGTTTCGCACACGAAAATGTCCCAGGACAGAGACGTGTTCTACGTTGTCCCTTCTCGTCATGCAGTTTGTGCCTCTGCTGCTTCTGCTGTTAGGAATCGCTCCTTGAAAGACCAGCGAGAGCGTCCTTCCGGGTGCATTGCACTGAGTCGAGTGCTCGCTCGGGACTTTGCTCTCGGGGCCAAGGCAAGAGGGCGTGCTTGCCCGCGGAACTGAGAACACGCTGTTGGGCAGAGCTGCAACTGACCGCTGGAGTTCAGCTCTCGCCGGACGGCAGAAGGCGAAGAACGAAGCCGCTTGCGAGCGGCGCAGTGCAGCGAAGAGCTCTCCGAATTCGCCGCCAGCTCCACGGTCCTCCTCAGCTGCGAGTAGCAGCGCTCGCAGTACACAGAGCTTCGCAAGGCCCGAAGACCCGGAGGGAAGTTTCGCACACGAAAATGTCCCAGGACAGAGACGTGTTCTACGTTGTCCCTTCTCGTCATGCAGTTTGTGCCTCTGCTGCTTCTGCTGTTAGGAATCGCTCCTTGAAAGACCAGCGAGAGCGTCCTTCCGGGTGCATTGCACTGAGTCGAGTGCTCGCTCGGGACTTTGCTCTCGGGGTCAAGGCAAGAGGGCGTGCTTGCCCGCGGAACTGAGAACACGCTGTTGGGCAGAGCTGCAACTGACCGCTGGAGTTCAGCTCTCGCCGGACGGCAGAAGGCGAAGAACGAAGCCGCTTGCGAGCGGCGCAGTGCAGCGAAGAGCTCTCCGAATTCGCCGCTAGCTCCACGGTCCTCCTCAGCTGCGAGTAGCAGCGCTCGCAGTACACAGAGCTTCGCAAGGCCCGAAGACCCGGAGGGAAGTTTCGCACACGAAAATGTGCCAGGACAGAGACGTGTTCTACGTTGTCCCTTCTCGTCATGCAGTTTGTGCCTCTGCTGCTTCTGCTGTTAGGAATCGCTCCTTGAAAGACGAGCGAGAGCGTCCTTCCGGGTGCATTGCACTGAGTCGAGTGCTCGCTCGGGACTTTGCTCTCGGGGTCAAGGCAAGAGGGCGTGCTTGCCCGCGGAACTGAGAACACGCTGTTGGGCAGAGCTGCAACTGACCGCCGGAGTTCAGCTCTCGCCGGACGGCAGAAGGCGAAGAACGAAGCCGCTTGCGAGCGGCGCAGTGCAGCGAAGAGCTCTCCGAATTCGCCGCTAGCTCCACGGTCCTCCTCAGCTGCGAGTAGCAGCGCTCGCAGTACACAGAGCTTCGCAAGGCCCGAAGACCCGGAGGGAAGTTTCGCACACGAAAATGTGCCAGGACAGAGACGTGTTCTACGTTGTCCCTTCTCGTCATGCAGTTTGTGCCTCTGCTGCTTCTGCTGTTAGGAATCGCTCCTTGAAAGACGAGCGAGAGCGTCCTTCCGGGTGCATTGCACTGAGTCGAGTGCTCGCTCGGGACTTTGCTCTCGGGGCCAAGGCAAGAGGGCGTGCTTGCCCGCGGAACTGAGAACACGCTGTTGGGCAGAGCTGCAACTGACCGCTGGAGTTCAGCTCTCGCCGGACGGCAGAAGGCGAAGAACGAAGCCGCTTGCGAGCGGCGCAGTGCAGCGAAGAGCTCTCCGAATTCGCCGCCAGCTCCACGGTCCTCCTCAGCTGCGAGTAGCAGCGCTCGCAGTACACAGAGCTTCGCAAGGCCCGAAGACCCGGAGGGAAGTTTCGCACACGAAAATGTGCCAGGACAGAGACGTGTTCTACGTTGTCCCTTCTCGTCATGCAGTTTGTGCCTCTGCTGCTTCTGCTGTTAGGAATCGCTCCTTGAAAGACCAGCGAGAGCGTCCTTCCGGGTGCATTGCACTGAGTCGAGTGCTCGCTCGGGACTTTGCTCTCGGGGCCAAGGCAAGAGGGCGTGCTTGCCCGCGGAACTGAGAACACGCTGTTGGGCAGAGCTGCAACTGACCGCTGGAGTTCAGCTCTCGCCGGACGGCAGAAGGCGAAGAACGAAGCCGCTTGCGAGCGGCGCAGTGCAGCGAAGAGCTCTCCGAATTCGCCGCCAGCTCCACGGTCCTCCTCAGCTGCGAGTAGCAGCGCTCGCAGTACACAGAGCTTCGCAAGGCCCGAAGACCCGGAGGGAAGTTTCGCACACGAAAATGTGCCAGGACAGAGACGTGTTCTACGTTGTCCCTTCTCGTCATGCAGTTTGTGCCTCTGCTGCTTCTGCTGTTAGGAATCGCTCCTTGAAAGACCAGCGAGAGCGTCCTTCCGGGTGCATTGCACTGAGTCGAGTGCTCGCTCGGGACTTTGCTCTCGGGGCCAAGGCAAGAGGGCGTGCTTGCCCGCGGAACTGAGAACACGCTGTTGGGCAGAGCTGCAACTGACCGCTGGAGTTCAGCTCTCGCCGGACGGCAGAAGGCGAAGAACGAAGCCGCTTGCGAGCGGCGCAGTGCAGCGAAGAGCTCTCCGAATTCGCCGCTAGCTCCACGGTCCTCCTCAGCTGCGAGTAGCAGCGCTCGCAGTACACAGAGCTTCGCAAGGCCCGAAGACCCGGAGGGAAGTTTCGCACACGAAAATGTCCCAGGACAGAGACGTGTTCTACGTTGTCCCTTCTCGTCATGCAGTTTGTGCCTCTGCTGCTTCTGCTGTTAGGAATCGCTCCTTGAAAGACCAGCGAGAGCGTCCTTCCGGGTGCATTGCACTGAGTCGAGTGCTCGCTCGGGACTTTGCACTCGGGGCCAAGGCAAGAGGGCGTGCTTGCCCGCGGAACTGAGAACACGCTGTTGGGCAGAGCTGCAACTGACCGCTGGAGTTCAGCTCTCGCCGGACGGCAGAAGGCGAAGAACGAAGCCGCTTGCGAGCGGCGCAGTGCAGCGAAGAGCTCTCCGAATTCGCCGCCAGCTCCACGGTCCTCCTCAGCTGCGAGTAGCAGCGCTCGCAGTACACAGAGCTTCGCAAGGCCCGAAGACCCGGAGGGAAGTTTCGCACACGAAAATGTGCCAGGACAGAGACGTGTTCTACGTTGTCCCTTCTCGTCATGCAGTTTGTGCCTCTGCTGCTTCTGCTGTTAGGAATCGCTCCTTGAAAGACCAGCGAGAGCGTCCTTCCGGGTGCATTGCACTGAGTCGAGTGCTCGCTCGGGACTTTGCTCTCGGGGCCAAGGCAAGAGGGCGTGCTTGCCCGCGGAACTGAGAACACGCTGTTGGGCAGAGCTGCAACTGACCGCTGGAGTTCAGCTCTCGCCGGACGGCAGAAGGCGAAGAACGAAGCCGCTTGCGAGCGGCGCAGTGCAGCGAAGAGCTCTCCGAATTCGCCGCCAGCTCCACGGTCCTCCTCAGCTGCGAGTAGCAGCGCTCGCAGTACACAGAGCTTCGCAAGGCCCGAAGACCCGGAGGGAAGTTTCGCACACGAAAATGTGCCAGGACAGAGACGTGTTCTACGTTGTCCCTTCTCGTCATGCAGTTTGTGCCTCTGCTGCTTCTGCTGTTAGGAATCGCTCCTTGAAAGACCAGCGAGAGCGTCCTTCCGGGTGCATTGCACTGAGTCGAGTGCTCGCTCGGGACTTTGCTCTCGGGGCCAAGGCAAGAGGGCGTGCTTGCCCGCGGAACTGAGAACACGCTGTTGGGCAGAGCTGCAACTGACCGCTGGAGTTCAGCTCTCGCCGGACGGCAGAAGGCGAAGAACGAAGCCGCTTGCGAGCGGCGCAGTGCAGCGAAGAGCTCTCCGAATTCGCCGCCAGCTCCACGGTCCTCCTCAGCTGCGAGTAGCAGCGCTCGCAGTACACAGAGCTTCGCAAGGCCCGAAGACCCGGAGGGAAGTTTCGCACACGAAAATGTGCCAGGACAGAGACGTGTTCTACGTTGTCCCTTCTCGTCATGCAGTTTGTGCCTCTGCTGCTTCTGCTGTTAGGAATCGCTCCTTGAAAGACCAGCGAGAGCGTCCTTCCGGGTGCATTGCACTGAGTCGAGTGCTCGCTCGGGACTTTGCTCTCGGGGCCAAGGCAAGAGGGCGTGCTTGCCCGCGGAACTGAGAACACGCTGTTGGGCAGAGCTGCAACTGACCGCTGGAGTTCAGCTCTCGCCGGACGGCAGAAGGCGAAGAACGAAGCCGCTTGCGAGCGGCGCAGTGCAGCGAAGAGCTCTCCGAATTCGCCGCCAGCTCCACGGTCCTCCTCAGCTGCGAGTAGCAGCGCTCGCAGTACACAGAGCTTCGCAAGGCCCGAAGACCCGGAGGGAAGTTTCGCACACGAAAATGTCCCAGGACAGAGACGTGTTCTACGTTGTCCCTTCTCGTCATGCAGTTTGTGCCTCTGCTGCTTCTGCTGTTAGGAATCGCTCCTTGAAAGACCAGCGAGAGCGTCCTTCCGGGTGCATTGCACTGAGTCGAGTGCTCGCTCGGGACTTTGCTCTCGGGGCCAAGGCAAGAGGGCGTGCTTGCCCGCGGAACTGAGAACACGCTGTTGGGCAGAGCTGCAACTGACCGCTGGAGTTCAGCTCTCGCCGGACGGCAGAAGGCGAAGAACGAAGCCGCTTGCGAGCGGCGCAGTGCAGCGAAGAGCTCTCCGAATTCGCCGCCAGCTCCACGGTCCTCCTCAGCTGCGAGTAGCAGCGCTCGCAGTACACAGAGCTTCGCAAGGCCCGAAGACCCGGAGGGAAGTTTCGCACACGAAAATGTCCCAGGACAGAGACGTGTTCTACGTTGTCCCTTCTCGTCATGCAGTTTGTGCCTCTGCTGCTTCTGCTGTTAGGAATCGCTCCTTGAAAGACCAGCGAGAGCGTCCTTCCGGGTGCATTGCACTGAGTCGAGTGCTCGCTCGGGACTTTGCACTCGGGGCCAAGGCAAGAGGGCGTGCTTGCCCGCGGAACTGAGAACACGCTGTTGGGCAGAGCTGCAACTGACCGCTGGAGTTCAGCTCTCGCCGGACGGCAGAAGGCGAAGAACGAAGCCGCTTGCGAGCGGCGCAGTGCAGCGAAGAGCTCTCCGAATTCGCCGCTAGCTCCACGGTCCTCCTCAGCTGCGAGTAGCAGCGCTCGCAGTACACAGAGCTTCGCAAGGCCCGAAGACCCGGAGGGAAGTATCGCACACGAAAATGTCCCAGGACAGAGACGTGTTCTACGTTGTCCCTTCTCGTCATGCAGTTTGTGCCTCTGCTGCTTCTGCTGTTAGGAATCGCTCCTTGAAAGACGAGCGAGAGCGTCCTTCCGGGTGCATTGCACTGAGTCGAGTGCTCGCTCGGGACTTTGCTCTCGGGGTCAAGGCAAGAGGGCGTGCTTGCCCGCGGAACTGAGAACACGCTGTTGGGCAGAGCTGCAACTGACCGCCGGAGTTCAGCTCTCGCCGGACGGCAGAAGGCGAAGAACGAAGCCGCTTGCGAGCGGCGCAGTGCAGCGAAGAGCTCTCCGAATTCGCCGCTAGCTCCACGGTCCTCCTCAGCTGCGAGTAGCAGCGCTCGCAGTACACAGAGCTTCGCAAGGCCCGAAGACCCGGAGGGAAGTTTCGCACACGAAAATGTGCCAGGACAGAGACGTGTTCTACGTTGTCCCTTCTCGTCATGCAGTTTGTGCCTCTGCTGCTTCTGCTGTTAGGAATCGCTCCTTGAAAGACGAGCGAGAGCGTCCTTCCGGGTGCATTGCACTGAGTCGAGTGCTCGCTCGGGACTTTGCTCTCGGGGCCAAGGCAAGAGGGCGTGCTTGCCCGCGGAACTGAGAACACGCTGTTGGGCAGAGCTGCAACTGACCGCCGGAGTTCAGCTCTCGCCGGACGGCAGAAGGCGAAGAACGAAGCCGCTTGCGAGCGGCGCAGTGCAGCGAAGAGCTCTCCGAATTCGCCGCCAGCTCCACGGTCCTCCTCAGCTGCGAGTAGCAGCGCTCGCAGTACACAGAGCTTCGCAAGGCCCGAAGACCCGGAGGGAAGTTTCGCACACGAAAATGTGCCAGGACAGAGACGTGTTCTACGTTGTCCCTTCTCGTCATGCAGTTTGTGCCTCTGCTGCTTCTGCTGTTAGGAATCGCTCCTTGAAAGACGAGCGAGAGCGTCCTCCCGGGTGCATTGCACTGCGTCGAGTGCTCGCTCGGGACTTTGCACTCGGGGCCAAGGCAAGAGGGCGTGCTTGCCCGCGGAACTGAGAACACGCTGTTGGGCAGAGCTGCAACTGACCGCCGGAGTTCAGCTCTCGCCGGACGGCAGAAGGCGAAGAACGAAGCCGCTTGCGAGCGGCGCAGTGCAGCGAAGAGCTCTCCGAATTCGCCGCTAGCTCCACGGTCCTTCTCAGCTGCGAGTAGCAGCGCTCGCAGTACACAGAGCTTCGCAAGGCCCGAAGACCCGGAGGGAAGTATCGCACACGAAAATGTGCCAGGACAGAGACGTGTTCTACGTTGTCCCTTCTCGTCATGCAGTTTGTGCCTCTGCTGCTTCTGCTGTTAGGAATCGCTCCTTGAAAGACGAGCGAGAGCGTCCTCCCGGGTGCATTGCACTGCGTCGAGTGCTCGCTCGGGACTTTGCTCTCGGGGCCAAGGCAAGAGGGCGTGCTTGCCCGCGGAACTGAGAACACGCTGTTGGGCAGAGCTGCAACTGACCGCCGGAGTTCAGCTCTCGCCGGACGGCAGAAGGCGAAGAACGAAGCCGCTTGCGAGCGGCGCAGTGCAGCGAAGAGCTCTCCGAATTCGCCGCCAGCTCCACGGTCCTCCTCAGCTGCGAGTAGCAGCGCTCGCAGTACACAGAGCTTCGCAAGGCCCGAAGACCCGGAGGGAAGTTTCGCACACGAAAATGTGCCAGGACAGAGACGTGTTCTACGTTGTCCCTTCTCGTCATGCAGTTTGTGCCTCTGCTGCTTCTGCTGTTAGGAATCGCTCCTTGAAAGACGAGCGAGAGCGTCCTCCCGGGTGCATTGCACTGCGTCGAGTGCTCGCTCGGGACTTTGCACTCGGGGCCAAGGCAAGAGGGCGTGCTTGCCCGCGGAACTGAGAACACGCTGTTGGGCAGAGCTGCAACTGACCGCCGGAGTTCAGCTCTCGCCGGACGGCAGAAGGCGAAGAACGAAGCCGCTTGCGAGCGGCGCAGTGCAGCGAAGAGCTCTCCGAATTCGCCGCTAGCTCCACGGTCCTTCTCAGCTGCGAGTAGCAGCGCTCGCAGTACACAGAGCTTCGCAAGGCCCGAAGACCCGGAGGGAAGTATCGCACACGAAAATGTGCCAGGACAGAGACGTGTTCTACGTTGTCCCTTCTCGTCATGCAGTTTGTGCCTCTGCTGCTTCTGCTGTTAGGAATCGCTCCTTGAAAGACGAGCGAGAGCGTCCTCCCGGGTGCATTGCACTGCGTCGAGTGCTCGCTCGGGACTTTGCTCTCGGGGCCAAGGCAAGAGGGCGTGCTTGCCCGCGGAACTGAGAACACGCTGTTGGGCAGAGCTGCAACTGACCGCCGGAGTTCAGCTCTCGCCGGACGGCAGAAGGCGAAGAACGAAGCCGCTTGCGAGCGGCGCAGTGCAGCGAAGAGCTCTCCGAATTCGCCGCCAGCTCCACGGTCCTCCTCAGCTGCGAGTAGCAGCGCTCGCAGTACACAGAGCTTCGCAAGGCCCGAAGACCCGGAGGGAAGTTTCGCACACGAAAATGTGCCAGGACAGAGACGTGTTCTACGTTGTCCCTTCTCGTCATGCAGTTTGTGCCTCTGCTGCTTCTGCTGTTAGGAATCGCTCCTTGAAAGACGAGCGAGAGCGTCCTCCCGGGTGCATTGCACTGCGTCGAGTGCTCGCTCGGGACTTTGCACTCGGGGCCAAGGCAAGAGGGCGTGCTTGCCCGCGGAACTGAGAACACGCTGTTGGGCAGAGCTGCAACTGACCGCCGGAGTTCAGCTCTCGCCGGACGGCAGAAGGCGAAGAACGAAGCCGCTTGCGAGCGGCGCAGTGCAGCGAAGAGCTCTCCGAATTCGCCGCTAGCTCCACGGTCCTTCTCAGCTGCGAGTAGCAGCGCTCGCAGTACACAGAGCTTCGCAAGGCCCGAAGACCCGGAGGGAAGTATCGCACACGAAAATGTGCCAGGACAGAGACGTGTTCTACGTTGTCCCTTCTCGTCATGCAGTTTGTGCCTCTGCTGCTTCTGCTGTTAGGAATCGCTCCTTGAAAGACGAGCGAGAGCGTCCTCCCGGGTGCATTGCACTGCGTCGAGTGCTCGCTCGGGACTTTGCTCTCGGGGCCAAGGCAAGAGGGCGTGCTTGCCCGCGGAACTGAGAACACGCTGTTGGGCAGAGCTGCAACTGACCGCCGGAGTTCAGCTCTCGCCGGACGGCAGAAGGCGAAGAACGAAGCCGCTTGCGAGCGGCGCAGTGCAGCGAAGAGCTCTCCGAATTCGCCGCTAGCTCCACGGTCCTTCTCAGCTGCGAGTAGCAGCGCTCGCAGTACACAGAGCTTCGCAAGGCCCGAAGACCCGGAGGGAAGTATCGCACACGAAAATGTGCCAGGACAGAGACGTGTTCTACGTTGTCCCTTCTCGTCATGCAGTTTGTGCCTCTGCTGCTTCTGCTGTTAGGAATCGCTCCTTGAAAGACGAGCGAGAGCGTCCTCCCGGGTGCATTGCACTGCGTCGAGTGCTCGCTCGGGACTTTGCTCTCGGGGCCAAGGCAAGAGGGCGTGCTTGCCCGCGGAACTGAGAACACGCTGTTGGGCAGAGCTGCAACTGACCGCCGGAGTTCAGCTCTCGCCGGACGGCAGAAGGCGAAGAACGAAGCCGCTTGCGAGCGGCGCAGTGCCGCGAAGAGCTCTCCGAATTCGCCGCTAGCTCCACGGTCCTTCTCAGCTGCGAGTAGCAGCGCTCGCAGTACACAGAGCTTCGCAAGGCCCGAAGACCCGGAGGGAAGTATCGCACACGAAAATGTGCCAGGACAGAGACGTGTTCTACGTTGTCCCTTCTCGTCATGCAGTTTGTGCCTCTGCTGCTTCTGCTGTTAGGAATCGCTCCTTGAAAGACGAGCGAGAGCGTCCTCCCGGGTGCATTGCACTGCGTCGAGTGCTCGCTCGGGACTTTGCTCTCGGGGCCAAGGCAAGAGGGCGTGCTTGCCCGCAGAACTGAGAACACGCTGTTGGGCAGAGCTGCAACTGACCGCCGGAGTTCAGCTCTCGCCGGACGGCAGAAGGCGAAGAACGAAGCCGCTTGCGAGCGGCGCAGTGCCGCGAAGAGCTCTCCGAATTCGCCGCTAGCTCCACGGTCCTTCTCAGCTGCGAGTAGCAGCGCTCGCAGTACACAGAGCTTCGCAAGGCCCGAAGACCCGGAGGGAAGTATCGCACACGAAAATGTGCCAGGACAGAGACGTGTTCTACGTTGTCCCTTCTCGTCATGCAGTTTGTGCCTCTGCTGCTTCTGCTGTTAGGAATCGCTCCTTGAAAGACGAGCGAGAGCGTCCTCCCGGGTGCATTGCACTGCGTCGAGTGCTCGCTCGGGACTTTGCTCTCGGGGCCAAGGCAAGAGGGCGTGCTTGCCCGCAGAACTGAGAACACGCTGTTGGGCAGAGCTGCAACTGACCGCCGGAGTTCAGCTCTCGCCGGACGGCAGAAGGCGAAGAACGAAGCCGCTTGCGAGCGGCGCAGTGCCGCGAAGAGCTCTCCGAATTCGCCGCTAGCTCCACGGTCCTTCTCAGCTGCGAGTAGCAGCGCTCGCAGTACACAGAGCTTCGCAAGGCCCGAAGACCCGGAGGGAAGTATCGCACACGAAAATGTGCCAGGACAGAGACGTGTTCTACGTTGTCCCTTCTCGTCATGCAGTTTGTGCCTCTGCTGCTTCTGCTGTTAGGAATCGCTCCTTGAAAGACGAGCGAGAGCGTCCTCCCGGGTGCATTGCACTGCGTCGAGTGCTCGCTCGGGACTTTGCTCTCGGGGCCAAGGCAAGAGGGCGTGCTTGCCCGCAGAACTGAGAACACGCTGTTGGGCAGAGCTGCAACTGACCGCCGGAGTTCAGCTCTCGCCGGACGGCAGAAGGCGAAGAACGAAGCCGCTTGCGAGCGGCGCAGTGCCGCGAAGAGCTCTCCGAATTCGCCGCTAGCTCCACGGTCCTTCTCAGCTGCGAGTAGCAGCGCTCGCAGTACACAGAGCTTCGCAAGGCCCGAAGACCCGGAGGGAAGTATCGCACACGAAAATGTGCCAGGACAGAGACGTGTTCTACGTTGTCCCTTCTCGTCATGCAGTTTGTGCCTCTGCTGCTTCTGCTGTTAGGAATCGCTCCTTGAAAGACGAGCGAGAGCGTCCTCCCGGGTGCATTGCACTGCGTCGAGTGCTCGCTCGGGACTTTGCACTCGGGGCCAAGGCAAGAGGGCGTGCTTGCCCGCGGAACTGAGAACACGCTGTTGGGCAGAGCTGCAACTGACCGCCGGAGTTCAGCTCTCGCCGGACGGCAGAAGGCGAAGAACGAAGCCGCTTGCGAGCGGCGCAGTGCAGCGAAGAGCTCTCCGAATTCGCCGCTAGCTCCACGGTCCTTCTCAGCTGCGAGTAGCAGCGCTCGCAGTACACAGAGCTTCGCAAGGCCCGAAGACCCGGAGGGAAGTATCGCACACGAAAATGTGCCAGGACAGAGACGTGTTCTACGTTGTCCCTTCTCGTCATGCAGTTTGTGCCTCTGCTGCTTCTGCTGTTAGGAATCGCTCCTTGAAAGACGAGCGAGAGCGTCCTCCCGGGTGCATTGCACTGCGTCGAGTGCTCGCTCGGGACTTTGCTCTCGGGGCCAAGGCAAGAGGGCGTGCTTGCCCGCGGAACTGAGAACACGCTGTTGGGCAGAGCTGCAACTGACCGCTGGAGTTCAGCTCTCGCCGGACGGCAGAAGGCGAAGAACGAAGCCGCTTGCGAGCGGCGCAGTGCAGCGAAGAGCTCTCCGAATTCGCCGATAGCTCCACGGTCCTTCTCAGCTGCGAGTAGCAGCGCTCGCAGTACACAGAGCTTCGCAAGGCCCGAAGACCCGGAGGGAAGTATCGCACACGAAAATGTGCCAGGACAGAGACGTGTTCTACGTTGTCCCTTCTCGTCATGCAGTTTGTGCCTCTGCTGCTTCTGCTGTTAGGAATCGCTCCTTGAAAGACGAGCGAGAGCGTCCTCCCGGGTGCATTGCACTGCGTCGAGTGCTCGCTCGGGACTTTGCTCTCGGGGCCAAGGCAAGAGGGCGTGCTTGCCCGCGGAACTGAGAACACGCTGTTGGGCAGAGCTGCAGCTGACCGCTGGAGTTCAGCTCTCGCCGGACGGCAGAAGGCGAAGAACGAAGCCGCTTGCGAGCGGCGCAGTGCAGCGAAGAGCTCTCCGAATTCGCCGCCAGCTCCACGGTCCTTCTCAGCTGCGAGTAGCAGCGCTCGCAGTACACAGAGCTTCGCAAGGCCCGAAGACCCGGAGGGAAGTTTCGCACACGAAAATGTGCCAGGACAGAGACGTGTTCTACGTTGTCCCTTCTCGTCATGCAGTTTGTGCCTCTGCTGCTTCTGCTGTTAGGAATCGCTCCTTGAAAGACGAGCGAGAGCGTCCTTCCGGGTGCATTGCACTGAGTCGAGTGCTCGCTCGGGACTTTGCTCTCGGGGCCAAGGCAAGAGGGCGTGCTTGCCCGCGGAACTGAGAACACGCTGTTGGGCAGAGCTGCAACAGACCGCCGGAGTTCAGCTCTCGCCGGACGGCAGAAGGCGAAGAACGAAGCCGCTTGCGAGCGGCGCAGTGCAGCGAAGAGCTCTCCGAATTCGCCGCCAGCTCCACGGTCCTTCTCAGCTGCGAGTAGCAGCGCTCGCAGTACACAGAGCTTCGCAAGGCCCGAAGACCCGGAGGGAAGTATCGCACACGAAAATGTGCCAGGACAGAGACGTGTTCTACGTTGTCCCTTCTCGTCATGCAGTTTGTGCCTCTGCTGCTTCTGCTGTTAGGAATCGCTCCTTGAAAGACGAGCGAGAGCGTCCTCCCGGGTGCATTGCACTGCGTCGAGTGCTCGCTCGGGACTTTGCACTCGGGGCCAAGGCAAGAGGGCGTGCTTGCCCGCGGAACTGAGAACACGCTGTTGGGCAGAGCTGCAACTGACCGCCGGAGTTCAGCTCTCGCCGGACGGCAGAAGGCGAAGAACGAAGCCGCTTGCGAGCGGCGCAGTGCAGCGAAGAGCTCTCCGAATTCGCCGCTAGCTCCACGGTCCTTCTCAGCTGCGAGTAGCAGCGCTCGCAGTACACAGAGCTTCGCAAGGCCCGAAGACCCGGAGGGAAGTATCGCACACGAAAATGTGCCAGGACAGAGACGTGTTCTACGTTGTCCCTTCTCGTCATGCAGTTTGTGCCTCTGCTGCTTCTGCTGTTAGGAATCGCTCCTTGAAAGACGAGCGAGAGCGTCCTCCCGGGTGCATTGCACTGCGTCGAGTGCTCGCTCGGGACTTTGCACTCGGGGCCAAGGCAAGAGGGCGTGCTTGCCCGCGGAACTGAGAACACGCTGTTGGGCAGAGCTGCAACTGACCGCCGGAGTTCAGCTCTCGCCGGACGGCAGAAGGCGAAGAACGAAGCCGCTTGCGAGCGGCGCAGTGCAGCGAAGAGCTCTCCGAATTCGCCGCCAGCTCCACGGTCCTTCTCAGCTGCGAGTAGCAGCGCTCGCAGTACACAGAGCTTCGCAAGGCCCGAAGACCCGGAGGGAAGTTTCGCACACGAAAATGTCCCAGGACAGAGACGTGTTCTACGTTGTCCCTTCTCGTCATGCAGTTTGTGCCTCTGCTGCTTCTGCTGTTAGGAATCGCTCCTTGAAAGACCAGCGAGAGCGTCCTTCCGGGTGCATTGCACTGAGTCGAGTGCTCGCTCGGGACTTTGCTCTCGGGGTCAAGGCAAGAGGGCGTGCTTGCCCGCGGAACTGAGAACACGCTGTTGGGCAGAGCTGCAACTGACCGCTGGAGTTCAGCTCTCGCCGGACGGCAGAAGGCGAAGAACGAAGCCGCTTGCGAGCGGCGCAGTGCAGCGAAGAGCTCTCCGAATTCGCCGCTAGCTCCACGGTCCTCCTCAGCTGCGAGTAGCAGCGCTCGCAGTACACAGAGCTTCGCAAGGCCCGAAGACCCGGAGGGAAGTTTCGCACACGAAAATGTGCCAGGACAGAGACGTGTTCTACGTTGTCCCTTCTCGTCATGCAGTTTGTGCCTCTGCTGCTTCTGCTGTTAGGAATCGCTCCTTGAAAGACGAGCGAGAGCGTCCTTCCGGGTGCATTGCACTGAGTCGAGTGCTCGCTCGGGACTTTGCTCTCGGGGTCAAGGCAAGAGGGCGTGCTTGCCCGCGGAACTGAGAACACGCTGTTGGGCAGAGCTGCAACTGACCGCCGGAGTTCAGCTCTCGCCGGACGGCAGAAGGCGAAGAACGAAGCCGCTTGCGAGCGGCGCAGTGCAGCGAAGAGCTCTCCGAATTCGCCGCTAGCTCCACGGTCCTCCTCAGCTGCGAGTAGCAGCGCTCGCAGTACACAGAGCTTCGCAAGGCCCGAAGACCCGGAGGGAAGTTTCGCACACGAAAATGTGCCAGGACAGAGACGTGTTCTACGTTGTCCCTTCTCGTCATGCAGTTTGTGCCTCTGCTGCTTCTGCTGTTAGGAATCGCTCCTTGAAAGACGAGCGAGAGCGTCCTTCCGGGTGCATTGCACTGAGTCGAGTGCTCGCTCGGGACTTTGCTCTCGGGGCCAAGGCAAGAGGGCGTGCTTGCCCGCGGAACTGAGAACACGCTGTTGGGCAGAGCTGCAACTGACCGCTGGAGTTCAGCTCTCGCCGGACGGCAGAAGGCGAAGAACGAAGCCGCTTGCGAGCGGCGCAGTGCAGCGAAGAGCTCTCCGAATTCGCCGCCAGCTCCACGGTCCTCCTCAGCTGCGAGTAGCAGCGCTCGCAGTACACAGAGCTTCGCAAGGCCCGAAGACCCGGAGGGAAGTTTCGCACACGAAAATGTGCCAGGACAGAGACGTGTTCTACGTTGTCCCTTCTCGTCATGCAGTTTGTGCCTCTGCTGCTTCTGCTGTTAGGAATCGCTCCTTGAAAGACCAGCGAGAGCGTCCTTCCGGGTGCATTGCACTGAGTCGAGTGCTCGCTCGGGACTTTGCTCTCGGGGCCAAGGCAAGAGGGCGTGCTTGCCCGCGGAACTGAGAACACGCTGTTGGGCAGAGCTGCAACTGACCGCTGGAGTTCAGCTCTCGCCGGACGGCAGAAGGCGAAGAACGAAGCCGCTTGCGAGCGGCGCAGTGCAGCGAAGAGCTCTCCGAATTCGCCGCCAGCTCCACGGTCCTCCTCAGCTGCGAGTAGCAGCGCTCGCAGTACACAGAGCTTCGCAAGGCCCGAAGACCCGGAGGGAAGTTTCGCACACGAAAATGTGCCAGGACAGAGACGTGTTCTACGTTGTCCCTTCTCGTCATGCAGTTTGTGCCTCTGCTGCTTCTGCTGTTAGGAATCGCTCCTTGAAAGACCAGCGAGAGCGTCCTTCCGGGTGCATTGCACTGAGTCGAGTGCTCGCTCGGGACTTTGCTCTCGGGGCCAAGGCAAGAGGGCGTGCTTGCCCGCGGAACTGAGAACACGCTGTTGGGCAGAGCTGCAACTGACCGCTGGAGTTCAGCTCTCGCCGGACGGCAGAAGGCGAAGAACGAAGCCGCTTGCGAGCGGCGCAGTGCAGCGAAGAGCTCTCCGAATTCGCCGCTAGCTCCACGGTCCTCCTCAGCTGCGAGTAGCAGCGCTCGCAGTACACAGAGCTTCGCAAGGCCCGAAGACCCGGAGGGAAGTTTCGCACACGAAAATGTCCCAGGACAGAGACGTGTTCTACGTTGTCCCTTCTCGTCATGCAGTTTGTGCCTCTGCTGCTTCTGCTGTTAGGAATCGCTCCTTGAAAGACCAGCGAGAGCGTCCTTCCGGGTGCATTGCACTGAGTCGAGTGCTCGCTCGGGACTTTGCACTCGGGGCCAAGGCAAGAGGGCGTGCTTGCCCGCGGAACTGAGAACACGCTGTTGGGCAGAGCTGCAACTGACCGCTGGAGTTCAGCTCTCGCCGGACGGCAGAAGGCGAAGAACGAAGCCGCTTGCGAGCGGCGCAGTGCAGCGAAGAGCTCTCCGAATTCGCCGCCAGCTCCACGGTCCTCCTCAGCTGCGAGTAGCAGCGCTCGCAGTACACAGAGCTTCGCAAGGCCCGAAGACCCGGAGGGAAGTTTCGCACACGAAAATGTGCCAGGACAGAGACGTGTTCTACGTTGTCCCTTCTCGTCATGCAGTTTGTGCCTCTGCTGCTTCTGCTGTTAGGAATCGCTCCTTGAAAGACCAGCGAGAGCGTCCTTCCGGGTGCATTGCACTGAGTCGAGTGCTCGCTCGGGACTTTGCTCTCGGGGCCAAGGCAAGAGGGCGTGCTTGCCCGCGGAACTGAGAACACGCTGTTGGGCAGAGCTGCAACTGACCGCTGGAGTTCAGCTCTCGCCGGACGGCAGAAGGCGAAGAACGAAGCCGCTTGCGAGCGGCGCAGTGCAGCGAAGAGCTCTCCGAATTCGCCGCCAGCTCCACGGTCCTCCTCAGCTGCGAGTAGCAGCGCTCGCAGTACACAGAGCTTCGCAAGGCCCGAAGACCCGGAGGGAAGTTTCGCACACGAAAATGTGCCAGGACAGAGACGTGTTCTACGTTGTCCCTTCTCGTCATGCAGTTTGTGCCTCTGCTGCTTCTGCTGTTAGGAATCGCTCCTTGAAAGACCAGCGAGAGCGTCCTTCCGGGTGCATTGCACTGAGTCGAGTGCTCGCTCGGGACTTTGCTCTCGGGGCCAAGGCAAGAGGGCGTGCTTGCCCGCGGAACTGAGAACACGCTGTTGGGCAGAGCTGCAACTGACCGCTGGAGTTCAGCTCTCGCCGGACGGCAGAAGGCGAAGAACGAAGCCGCTTGCGAGCGGCGCAGTGCAGCGAAGAGCTCTCCGAATTCGCCGCCAGCTCCACGGTCCTCCTCAGCTGCGAGTAGCAGCGCTCGCAGTACACAGAGCTTCGCAAGGCCCGAAGACCCGGAGGGAAGTTTCGCACACGAAAATGTCCCAGGACAGAGACGTGTTCTACGTTGTCCCTTCTCGTCATGCAGTTTGTGCCTCTGCTGCTTCTGCTGTTAGGAATCGCTCCTTGAAAGACCAGCGAGAGCGTCCTTCTGGGTGCATTGCACTGAGTCGAGTGCTCGCTCGGGACTTTGCTCTCGGGGCCAAGGCAAGAGGGCGTGCTTGCCCGCGGAACTGAGAACACGCTGTTGGGCAGAGCTGCAACTGACCGCTGGAGTTCAGCTCTCGCCGGACGGCAGAAGGCGAAGAACGAAGCCGCTTGCGAGCGGCGCAGTGCAGCGAAGAGCTCTCCGAATTCGCCGCCAGCTCCACGGTCCTCCTCAGCTGCGAGTAGCAGCGCTCGCAGTACACAGAGCTTCGCAAGGCCCGAAGACCCGGAGGGAAGTTTCGCACACGAAAATGTCCCAGGACAGAGACGTGTTCTACGTTGTCCCTTCTCGTCATGCAGTTTGTGCCTCTGCTGCTTCTGCTGTTAGGAATCGCTCCTTGAAAGACCAGCGAGAGCGTCCTTCCGGGTGCATTGCACTGAGTCGAGTGCTCGCTCGGGACTTTGCACTCGGGGCCAAGGCAAGAGGGCGTGCTTGCCCGCGGAACTGAGAACACGCTGTTGGGCAGAGCTGCAACTGACCGCTGGAGTTCAGCTCTCGCCGGACGGCAGAAGGCGAAGAACGAAGCCGCTTGCGAGCGGCGCAGTGCAGCGAAGAGCTCTCCGAATTCGCCGCTAGCTCCACGGTCCTCCTCAGCTGCGAGTAGCAGCGCTCGCAGTACACAGAGCTTCGCAAGGCCCGAAGACCCGGAGGGAAGTATCGCACACGAAAATGTCCCAGGACAGAGACGTGTTCTACGTTGTCCCTTCTCGTCATGCAGTTTGTGCCTCTGCTGCTTCTGCTGTTAGGAATCGCTCCTTGAAAGACCAGCGAGAGCGTCCTTCCGGGTGCATTGCACTGAGTCGAGTGCTCGCTCGGGACTTTGCTCTCGGGGTCAAGGCAAGAGGGCGTGCTTGCCCGCGGAACTGAGAACACGCTGTTGGGCAGAGCTGCAACTGACCGCTGGAGTTCAGCTCTCGCCGGACGGCAGAAGGCGAAGAACGAAGCCGCTTGCGAGCGGCGCAGTGCAGCGAAGAGCTCTCCGAATTCGCCGCTAGCTCCACGGTCCTCCTCAGCTGCGAGTAGCAGCGCTCGCAGTACACAGAGCTTCGCAAGGCCCGAAGACCCGGAGGGAAGTTTCGCACACGAAAATGTGCCAGGACAGAGACGTGTTCTACGTTGTCCCTTCTCGTCATGCAGTTTGTGCCTCTGCTGCTTCTGCTGTTAGGAATCGCTCCTTGAAAGACGAGCGAGAGCGTCCTTCCGGGTGCATTGCACTGAGTCGAGTGCTCGCTCGGGACTTTGCTCTCGGGGTCAAGGCAAGAGGGCGTGCTTGCCCGCGGAACTGAGAACACGCTGTTGGGCAGAGCTGCAACTGACCGCCGGAGTTCAGCTCTCGCCGGACGGCAGAAGGCGAAGAACGAAGCCGCTTGCGAGCGGCGCAGTGCAGCGAAGAGCTCTCCGAATTCGCCGCCAGCTCCACGGTCCTCCTCAGCTGCGAGTAGCAGCGCTCGCAGTACACAGAGCTTCGCAAGGCCCGAAGACCCGGAGGGAAGTTTCGCACACGAAAATGTGCCAGGACAGAGACGTGTTCTACGTTGTCCCTTCTCGTCATGCAGTTTGTGCCTCTGCTGCTTCTGCTGTTAGGAATCGCTCCTTGAAAGACGAGCGAGAGCGTCCTTCCGGGTGCATTGCACTGAGTCGAGTGCTCGCTCGGGACTTTGCTCTCGGGGCCAAGGCAAGAGGGCGTGCTTGCCCGCGGAACTGAGAACACGCTGTTGGGCAGAGCTGCAACTGACCGCCGGAGTTCAGCTCTCGCCGGACGGCAGAAGGCGAAGAACGAAGCCGCTTGCGAGCGGCGCAGTGCAGCGAAGAGCTCTCCGAATTCGCCGCCAGCTCCACGGTCCTCCTCAGCTGCGAGTAGCAGCGCTCGCAGTACACAGAGCTTCGCAAGGCCCGAAGACCCGGAGGGAAGTTTCGCACACGAAAATGTGCCAGGACAGAGACGTGTTCTACGTTGTCCCTTCTCGTCATGCAGTTTGTGCCTCTGCTGCTTCTGCTGTTAGGAATCGCTCCTTGAAAGACGAGCGAGAGCGTCCTCCCGGGTGCATTGCACTGCGTCGAGTGCTCGCTCGGGACTTTGCACTCGGGGCCAAGGCAAGAGGGCGTGCTTGCCCGCGGAACTGAGAACACGCTGTTGGGCAGAGCTGCAACTGACCGCCGGAGTTCAGCTCTCGCCGGACGGCAGAAGGCGAAGAACGAAGCCGCTTGCGAGCGGCGCAGTGCAGCGAAGAGCTCTCCGAATTCGCCGCTAGCTCCACGGTCCTTCTCAGCTGCGAGTAGCAGCGCTCGCAGTACACAGAGCTTCGCAAGGCCCGAAGACCCGGAGGGAAGTATCGCACACGAAAATGTGCCAGGACAGAGACGTGTTCTACGTTGTCCCTTCTCGTCATGCAGTTTGTGCCTCTGCTGCTTCTGCTGTTAGGAATCGCTCCTTGAAAGACGAGCGAGAGCGTCCTCCCGGGTGCATTGCACTGCGTCGAGTGCTCGCTCGGGACTTTGCTCTCGGGGCCAAGGCAAGAGGGCGTGCTTGCCCGCGGAACTGAGAACACGCTGTTGGGCAGAGCTGCAACTGACCGCCGGAGTTCAGCTCTCGCCGGACGGCAGAAGGCGAAGAACGAAGCCGCTTGCGAGCGGCGCAGTGCAGCGAAGAGCTCTCCGAATTCGCCGCCAGCTCCACGGTCCTCCTCAGCTGCGAGTAGCAGCGCTCGCAGTACACAGAGCTTCGCAAGGCCCGAAGACCCGGAGGGAAGTTTCGCACACGAAAATGTGCCAGGACAGAGACGTGTTCTACGTTGTCCCTTCTCGTCATGCAGTTTGTGCCTCTGCTGCTTCTGCTGTTAGGAATCGCTCCTTGAAAGACGAGCGAGAGCGTCCTCCCGGGTGCATTGCACTGCGTCGAGTGCTCGCTCGGGACTTTGCACTCGGGGCCAAGGCAAGAGGGCGTGCTTGCCCGCGGAACTGAGAACACGCTGTTGGGCAGAGCTGCAACTGACCGCCGGAGTTCAGCTCTCGCCGGACGGCAGAAGGCGAAGAACGAAGCCGCTTGCGAGCGGCGCAGTGCAGCGAAGAGCTCTCCGAATTCGCCGCTAGCTCCACGGTCCTTCTCAGCTGCGAGTAGCAGCGCTCGCAGTACACAGAGCTTCGCAAGGCCCGAAGACCCGGAGGGAAGTATCGCACACGAAAATGTGCCAGGACAGAGACGTGTTCTACGTTGTCCCTTCTCGTCATGCAGTTTGTGCCTCTGCTGCTTCTGCTGTTAGGAATCGCTCCTTGAAAGACGAGCGAGAGCGTCCTCCCGGGTGCATTGCACTGCGTCGAGTGCTCGCTCGGGACTTTGCTCTCGGGGCCAAGGCAAGAGGGCGTGCTTGCCCGCGGAACTGAGAACACGCTGTTGGGCAGAGCTGCAACTGACCGCCGGAGTTCAGCTCTCGCCGGACGGCAGAAGGCGAAGAACGAAGCCGCTTGCGAGCGGCGCAGTGCAGCGAAGAGCTCTCCGAATTCGCCGCCAGCTCCACGGTCCTCCTCAGCTGCGAGTAGCAGCGCTCGCAGTACACAGAGCTTCGCAAGGCCCGAAGACCCGGAGGGAAGTTTCGCACACGAAAATGTGCCAGGACAGAGACGTGTTCTACGTTGTCCCTTCTCGTCATGCAGTTTGTGCCTCTGCTGCTTCTGCTGTTAGGAATCGCTCCTTGAAAGACGAGCGAGAGCGTCCTCCCGGGTGCATTGCACTGCGTCGAGTGCTCGCTCGGGACTTTGCACTCGGGGCCAAGGCAAGAGGGCGTGCTTGCCCGCGGAACTGAGAACACGCTGTTGGGCAGAGCTGCAACTGACCGCCGGAGTTCAGCTCTCGCCGGACGGCAGAAGGCGAAGAACGAAGCCGCTTGCGAGCGGCGCAGTGCAGCGAAGAGCTCTCCGAATTCGCCGCTAGCTCCACGGTCCTTCTCAGCTGCGAGTAGCAGCGCTCGCAGTACACAGAGCTTCGCAAGGCCCGAAGACCCGGAGGGAAGTATCGCACACGAAAATGTGCCAGGACAGAGACGTGTTCTACGTTGTCCCTTCTCGTCATGCAGTTTGTGCCTCTGCTGCTTCTGCTGTTAGGAATCGCTCCTTGAAAGACGAGCGAGAGCGTCCTCCCGGGTGCATTGCACTGCGTCGAGTGCTCGCTCGGGACTTTGCTCTCGGGGCCAAGGCAAGAGGGCGTGCTTGCCCGCGGAACTGAGAACACGCTGTTGGGCAGAGCTGCAACTGACCGCCGGAGTTCAGCTCTCGCCGGACGGCAGAAGGCGAAGAACGAAGCCGCTTGCGAGCGGCGCAGTGCAGCGAAGAGCTCTCCGAATTCGCCGCTAGCTCCACGGTCCTTCTCAGCTGCGAGTAGCAGCGCTCGCAGTACACAGAGCTTCGCAAGGCCCGAAGACCCGGAGGGAAGTATCGCACACGAAAATGTGCCAGGACAGAGACGTGTTCTACGTTGTCCCTTCTCGTCATGCAGTTTGTGCCTCTGCTGCTTCTGCTGTTAGGAATCGCTCCTTGAAAGACGAGCGAGAGCGTCCTCCCGGGTGCATTGCACTGCGTCGAGTGCTCGCTCGGGACTTTGCTCTCGGGGCCAAGGCAAGAGGGCGTGCTTGCCCGCGGAACTGAGAACACGCTGTTGGGCAGAGCTGCAACTGACCGCCGGAGTTCAGCTCTCGCCGGACGGCAGAAGGCGAAGAACGAAGCCGCTTGCGAGCGGCGCAGTGCCGCGAAGAGCTCTCCGAATTCGCCGCTAGCTCCACGGTCCTTCTCAGCTGCGAGTAGCAGCGCTCGCAGTACACAGAGCTTCGCAAGGCCCGAAGACCCGGAGGGAAGTATCGCACACGAAAATGTGCCAGGACAGAGACGTGTTCTACGTTGTCCCTTCTCGTCATGCAGTTTGTGCCTCTGCTGCTTCTGCTGTTAGGAATCGCTCCTTGAAAGACGAGCGAGAGCGTCCTCCCGGGTGCATTGCACTGCGTCGAGTGCTCGCTCGGGACTTTGCTCTCGGGGCCAAGGCAAGAGGGCGTGCTTGCCCGCGGAACTGAGAACACGCTGTTGGGCAGAGCTGCAACTGACCGCCGGAGTTCAGCTCTCGCCGGACGGCAGAAGGCGAAGAACGAAGCCGCTTGCGAGCGGCGCAGTGCCGCGAAGAGCTCTCCGAATTCGCCGCTAGCTCCACGGTCCTTCTCAGCTGCGAGTAGCAGCGCTCGCAGTACACAGAGCTTCGCAAGGCCCGAAGACCCGGAGGGAAGTATCGCACACGAAAATGTGCCAGGACAGAGACGTGTTCTACGTTGTCCCTTCTCGTCATGCAGTTTGTGCCTCTGCTGCTTCTGCTGTTAGGAATCGCTCCTTGAAAGACGAGCGAGAGCGTCCTCCGGGTGCATTGCACTGCGTCGAGTGCTCGCTCGGGACTTTGCTCTCGGGGCCAAGGCAAGAGGGCGTGCTTGCCCGCAGGAACTGAGAACACGCTGTTGGGCAGAGCTGCAACTGACCGCCGGAGTTCAGCTCTCGCCGGACGGCAGAAGGCGAAGAACGAAGCCGCTTGCGAGCGGCGCAGTGCCGCGAAGAGCTCTCCGAATTCGCCGCTAGCTCCACGGTCCTTCTCAGCTGCGAGTAGCAGCGCTCGCAGTACACAGAGCTTCGCAAGGCCCGAAGACCCGGAGGGAAGTATCGCACACGAAAATGTGCCAGGACAGAGACGTGTTCTACGTTGTCCCTTCTCGTCATGCAGTTTGTGCCTCTGCTGCTTCTGCTGTTAGGAATCGCTCCTTGAAAGACGAGCGAGAGCGTCCTCCCGGGTGCATTGCACTGCGTCGAGTGCTCGCTCGGGACTTTGCTCTCGGGGCCAAGGCAAGAGGGCGTGCTTGCCCGCAGAACTGAGAACACGCTGTTGGGCAGAGCTGCAACTGACCGCCGGAGTTCAGCTCTCGCCGGACGGCAGAAGGCGAAGAACGAAGCCGCTTGCGAGCGGCGCAGTGCCGCGAAGAGCTCTCCGAATTCGCCGCTAGCTCCACGGTCCTTCTCAGCTGCGAGTAGCAGCGCTCGCAGTACACAGAGCTTCGCAAGGCCCGAAGACCCGGAGGGAAGTATCGCACACGAAAATGTGCCAGGACAGAGACGTGTTCTACGTTGTCCCTTCTCGTCATGCAGTTTGTGCCTCTGCTGCTTCTGCTGTTAGGAATCGCTCCTTGAAAGACGAGCGAGAGCGTCCTCCCGGGTGCATTGCACTGCGTCGAGTGCTCGCTCGGGACTTTGCTCTCGGGGCCAAGGCAAGAGGGCGTGCTTGCCCGCAGAACTGAGAACACGCTGTTGGGCAGAGCTGCAACTGACCGCCGGAGTTCAGCTCTCGCCGGACGGCAGAAGGCGAAGAACGAAGCCGCTTGCGAGCGGCGCAGTGCCGCGAAGAGCTCTCCGAATTCGCCGCTAGCTCCACGGTCCTCCTCAGCTGCGAGTAGCAGCGCTCGCAGTACACAGAGCTTCGCAAGGCCCGAAGACCCGGAGGGAAGTATCGCACACGAAAATGTGCCAGGACAGAGACGTGTTCTACGTTGTCCCTTCTCGTCATGCAGTTTGTGCCTCTGCTGCTTCTGCTGTTAGGAATCGCTCCTTGAAAGACGAGCGAGAGCGTCCTCCCGGGTGCATTGCACTGCGTCGAGTGCTCGCTCGGGACTTTGCACTCGGGGCCAAGGCAAGAGGGCGTGCTTGCCCGCGGAACTGAGAACACGCTGTTGGGCAGAGCTGCAACTGACCGCCGGAGTTCAGCTCTCGCCGGACGGCAGAAGGCGAAGAACGAAGCCGCTTGCGAGCGGCGCAGTGCAGCGAAGAGCTCTCCGAATTCGCCGCTAGCTCCACGGTCCTTCTCAGCTGCGAGTAGCAGCGCTCGCAGTACACAGAGCTTCGCAAGGCCCGAAGACCCGGAGGGAAGTATCGCACACGAAAATGTGCCAGGACAGAGACGTGTTCTACGTTGTCCCTTCTCGTCATGCAGTTTGTGCCTCTGCTGCTTCTGCTGTTAGGAATCGCTCCTTGAAAGACGAGCGAGAGCGTCCTCCCGGGTGCATTGCACTGCGTCGAGTGCTCGCTCGGGACTTTGCACTCGGGGCCAAGGCAAGAGGGCGTGCTTGCCCGCGGAACTGAGAACACGCTGTTGGGCAGAGCTGCAACTGACCGCCGGAGTTCAGCTCTCGCCGGACGGCAGAAGGCGAAGAACGAAGCCGCTTGCGAGCGGCGCAGTGCAGCGAAGAGCTCTCCGAATTCGCCGCTCAGCTCCACGGTCCTTCTCAGCTGCGAGTAGCAGCGCTCGCAGTACACAGAGCTTCGCAAGGCCCGAAGACCCGGAGGGAAGTTTCGCACACGAAAATGTCCCAGGACAGAGACGTGTTCTACGTTGTCCCTTCTCGTCATGCAGTTTGTGCCTCTGCTGCTTCTGCTGTTAGGAATCGCTCCTTGAAAGACCAGCGAGAGCGTCCTTCCGGGTGCATTGCACTGAGTCGAGTGCTCGCTCGGGACTTTGCTCTCGGGGTCAAGGCAAGAGGGCGTGCTTGCCCGCGGAACTGAGAACACGCTGTTGGGCAGAGCTGCAACTGACCGCTGGAGTTCAGCTCTCGCCGGACGGCAGAAGGCGAAGAACGAAGCCGCTTGCGAGCGGCGCAGTGCAGCGAAGAGCTCTCCGAATTCGCCGCTAGCTCCACGGTCCTCCTCAGCTGCGAGTAGCAGCGCTCGCAGTACACAGAGCTTCGCAAGGCCCGAAGACCCGGAGGGAAGTTTCGCACACGAAAATGTGCCAGGACAGAGACGTGTTCTACGTTGTCCCTTCTCGTCATGCAGTTTGTGCCTCTGCTGCTTCTGCTGTTAGGAATCGCTCCTTGAAAGACGAGCGAGAGCGTCCTTCGGGTGCATTGCACTGAGTCGAGTGCTCGCTCGGGACTTTGCTCTCGGGGTCAAGGCAAGAGGGCGTGCTTGCCCGCGGAACTGAGAACACGCTGTTGGGCAGAGCTGCAACTGACCGCCGGAGTTCAGCTCTCGCCGGACGGCAGAAGGCGAAGAACGAAGCCGCTTGCGAGCGGCGCAGTGCAGCGAAGAGCTCTCCGAATTCGCCGCTAGCTCCACGGTCCTCCTCAGCTGCGAGTAGCAGCGCTCGCAGTACACAGAGCTTCGCAAGGCCCGAAGACCCGGAGGGAAGTTTCGCACACGAAAATGTGCCAGGACAGAGACGTGTTCTACGTTGTCCCTTCTCGTCATGCAGTTTGTGCCTCTGCTGCTTCTGCTGTTAGGAATCGCTCCTTGAAAGACGAGCGAGAGCGTCCTTCCGGGTGCATTGCACTGAGTCGAGTGCTCGCTCGGGACTTTGCTCTCGGGGCCAAGGCAAGAGGGCGTGCTTGCCCGCGGAACTGAGAACACGCTGTTGGGCAGAGCTGCAACTGACCGCTGGAGTTCAGCTCTCGCCGGACGGCAGAAGGCGAAGAACGAAGCCGCTTGCGAGCGGCGCAGTGCAGCGAAGAGCTCTCCGAATTCGCCGCCAGCTCCACGGTCCTCCTCAGCTGCGAGTAGCAGCGCTCGCAGTACACAGAGCTTCGCAAGGCCCGAAGACCCGGAGGGAAGTTTCGCACACGAAAATGTGCCAGGACAGAGACGTGTTCTACGTTGTCCCTTCTCGTCATGCAGTTTGTGCCTCTGCTGCTTCTGCTGTTAGGAATCGCTCCTTGAAAGACCAGCGAGAGCGTCCTTCCGGGTGCATTGCACTGAGTCGAGTGCTCGCTCGGGACTTTGCTCTCGGGGCCAAGGCAAGAGGGCGTGCTTGCCCGCGGAACTGAGAACACGCTGTTGGGCAGAGCTGCAACTGACCGCTGGAGTTCAGCTCTCGCCGGACGGCAGAAGGCGAAGAACGAAGCCGCTTGCGAGCGGCGCAGTGCAGCGAAGAGCTCTCCGAATTCGCCGCCAGCTCCACGGTCCTCCTCAGCTGCGAGTAGCAGCGCTCGCAGTACACAGAGCTTCGCAAGGCCCGAAGACCCGGAGGGAAGTTTCGCACACGAAAATGTGCCAGGACAGAGGACGTGTTCTACGTTGTCCCTTCTCGTCATGCAGTTTGTGCCTCTGCTGCTTCTGCTGTTAGGAATCGCTCCTTGAAAGACCAGCGAGAGCGTCCTTCCGGGTGCATTGCACTGAGTCGAGTGCTCGCTCGGGACTTTGCTCTCGGGGCCAAGGCAAGAGGGCGTGCTTGCCCGCGGAACTGAGAACACGCTGTTGGGCAGAGCTGCAACTGACCGCTGGAGTTCAGCTCTCGCCGGACGGCAGAAGGCGAAGAACGAAGCCGCTTGCGAGCGGCGCAGTGCAGCGAAGAGCTCTCCGAATTCGCCGCTAGCTCCACGGTCCTCCTCAGCTGCGAGTAGCAGCGCTCGCAGTACACAGAGCTTCGCAAGGCCCGAAGACCCGGAGGGAAGTTTCGCACACGAAAATGTCCCAGGACAGAGACGTGTTCTACGTTGTCCCTTCTCGTCATGCAGTTTGTGCCTCTGCTGCTTCTGCTGTTAGGAATCGCTCCTTGAAAGACCAGCGAGAGCGTCCTTCCGGGTGCATTGCACTGAGTCGAGTGCTCGCTCGGGACTTTGCACTCGGGGCCAAGGCAAGAGGGCGTGCTTGCCCGCGGAACTGAGAACACGCTGTTGGGCAGAGCTGCAACTGACCGCTGGAGTTCAGCTCTCGCCGGACGGCAGAAGGCGAAGAACGAAGCCGCTTGCGAGCGGCGCAGTGCAGCGAAGAGCTCTCCGAATTCGCCGCCAGCTCCACGGTCCTCCTCAGCTGCGAGTAGCAGCGCTCGCAGTACACAGAGCTTCGCAAGGCCCGAAGACCCGGAGGGAAGTTTCGCACACGAAAATGTGCCAGGACAGAGACGTGTTCTACGTTGTCCCTTCTCGTCATGCAGTTTGTGCCTCTGCTGCTTCTGCTGTTAGGAATCGCTCCTTGAAAGACCAGCGAGAGCGTCCTTCCGGGTGCATTGCACTGAGTCGAGTGCTCGCTCGGGACTTTGCTCTCGGGGCCAAGGCAAGAGGGCGTGCTTGCCCGCGGAACTGAGAACACGCTGTTGGGCAGAGCTGCAACTGACCGCTGGAGTTCAGCTCTCGCCGGACGGCAGAAGGCGAAGAACGAAGCCGCTTGCGAGCGGCGCAGTGCAGCGAAGAGCTCTCCGAATTCGCCGCCAGCTCCACGGTCCTCCTCAGCTGCGAGTAGCAGCGCTCGCAGTACACAGAGCTTCGCAAGGCCCGAAGACCCGGAGGGAAGTTTCGCACACGAAAATGTGCCAGGACAGAGACGTGTTCTACGTTGTCCCTTCTCGTCATGCAGTTTGTGCCTCTGCTGCTTCTGCTGTTAGGAATCGCTCCTTGAAAGACCAGCGAGAGCGTCCTTCCGGGTGCATTGCACTGAGTCGAGTGCTCGCTCGGGACTTTGCTCTCGGGGCCAAGGCAAGAGGGCGTGCTTGCCCGCGGAACTGAGAACACGCTGTTGGGCAGAGCTGCAACTGACCGCTGGAGTTCAGCTCTCGCCGGACGGCAGAAGGCGAAGAACGAAGCCGCTTGCGAGCGGCGCAGTGCAGCGAAGAGCTCTCCGAATTCGCCGCCAGCTCCACGGTCCTCCTCAGCTGCGAGTAGCAGCGCTCGCAGTACACAGAGCTTCGCAAGGCCCGAAGACCCGGAGGGAAGTTTCGCACACGAAAATGTCCCAGGACAGAGACGTGTTCTACGTTGTCCCTTCTCGTCATGCAGTTTGTGCCTCTGCTGCTTCTGCTGTTAGGAATCGCTCCTTGAAAGACCAGCGAGAGCGTCCTTCTGGGTGCATTGCACTGAGTCGAGTGCTCGCTCGGGACTTTGCTCTCGGGGCCAAGGCAAGAGGGCGTGCTTGCCCGCGGAACTGAGAACACGCTGTTGGGCAGAGCTGCAACTGACCGCTGGAGTTCAGCTCTCGCCGGACGGCAGAAGGCGAAGAACGAAGCCGCTTGCGAGCGGCGCAGTGCAGCGAAGAGCTCTCCGAATTCGCCGCCAGCTCCACGGTCCTCCTCAGCTGCGAGTTAGCAGCGCTCGCAGTACACAGAGCTTCGCAAGGCCCGAAGACCCGGAGGGAAGTTTCGCACACGAAAATGTCCCAGGACAGAGACGTGTTCTACGTTGTCCCTTCTCGTCATGCAGTTTGTGCCTCTGCTGCTTCTGCTGTTAGGAATCGCTCCTTGAAAGACCAGCGAGAGCGTCCTTCCGGGTGCATTGCACTGAGTCGAGTGCTCGCTCGGGACTTTGCACTCGGGGCCAAGGCAAGAGGGCGTGCTTGCCCGCGGAACTGAGAACACGCTGTTGGGCAGAGCTGCAACTGACCGCTGGAGTTCAGCTCTCGCCGGACGGCAGAAGGCGAAGAACGAAGCCGCTTGCGAGCGGCGCAGTGCAGCGAAGAGCTCTCCGAATTCGCCGCTAGCTCCACGGTCCTCCTCAGCTGCGAGTAGCAGCGCTCGCAGTACACAGAGCTTCGCAAGGCCCGAAGACCCGGAGGGAAGTATCGCACACGAAAATGTCCCAGGACAGAGACGTGTTCTACGTTGTCCCTTCTCGTCATGCAGTTTGTGCCTCTGCTGCTTCTGCTGTTAGGAATCGCTCCTTGAAAGACCAGCGAGAGCGTCCTTCCGGGTGCATTGCACTGAGTCGAGTGCTCGCTCGGGACTTTGCTCTCGGGGTCAAGGCAAGAGGGCGTGCTTGCCCGCGGAACTGAGAACACGCTGTTGGGCAGAGCTGCAACTGACCGCTGGAGTTCAGCTCTCGCCGGACGGCAGAAGGCGAAGAACGAAGCCGCTTGCGAGCGGCGCAGTGCAGCGAAGAGCTCTCCGAATTCGCCGCTAGCTCCACGGTCCTCCTCAGCTGCGAGTAGCAGCGCTCGCAGTACACAGAGCTTCGCAAGGCCCGAAGACCCGGAGGGAAGTTTCGCACACGAAAATGTGCCAGGACAGAGACGTGTTCTACGTTGTCCCTTCTCGTCATGCAGTTTGTGCCTCTGCTGCTTCTGCTGTTAGGAATCGCTCCTTGAAAGACGAGCGAGAGCGTCCTTCCGGGTGCATTGCACTGAGTCGAGTGCTCGCTCGGGACTTTGCTCTCGGGGTCAAGGCAAGAGGGCGTGCTTGCCCGCGGAACTGAGAACACGCTGTTGGGCAGAGCTGCAACTGACCGCCGGAGTTCAGCTCTCGCCGGACGGCAGAAGGCGAAGAACGAAGCCGCTTGCGAGCGGCGCAGTGCAGCGAAGAGCTCTCCGAATTCGCCGCCAGCTCCACGGTCCTCCTCAGCTGCGAGTAGCAGCGCTCGCAGTACACAGAGCTTCGCAAGGCCCGAAGACCCGGAGGGAAGTTTCGCACACGAAAATGTGCCAGGACAGAGACGTGTTCTACGTTGTCCCTTCTCGTCATGCAGTTTGTGCCTCTGCTGCTTCTGCTGTTAGGAATCGCTCCTTGAAAGACGAGCGAGAGCGTCCTTCCGGGTGCATTGCACTGAGTCGAGTGCTCGCTCGGGACTTTGCTCTCGGGGCCAAGGCAAGAGGGCGTGCTTGCCCGCGGAACTGAGAACACGCTGTTGGGCAGAGCTGCAACTGACCGCCGGAGTTCAGCTCTCGCCGGACGGCAGAAGGCGAAGAACGAAGCCGCTTGCGAGCGGCGCAGTGCAGCGAAGAGCTCTCCGAATTCGCCGCCAGCTCCACGGTCCTCCTCAGCTGCGAGTAGCAGCGCTCGCAGTACACAGAGCTTCGCAAGGCCCGAAGACCCGGAGGGAAGTTTCGCACACGAAAATGTGCCAGGACAGAGACGTGTTCTACGTTGTCCCTTCTCGTCATGCAGTTTGTGCCTCTGCTGCTTCTGCTGTTAGGAATCGCTCCTTGAAAGACGAGCGAGAGCGTCCTCCCGGGTGCATTGCACTGCGTCGAGTGCTCGCTCGGGACTTTGCACTCGGGGCCAAGGCAAGAGGGCGTGCTTGCCCGCGGAACTGAGAACACGCTGTTGGGCAGAGCTGCAACTGACCGCCGGAGTTCAGCTCTCGCCGGACGGCAGAAGGCGAAGAACGAAGCCGCTTGCGAGCGGCGCAGTGCAGCGAAGAGCTCTCCGAATTCGCCGCTAGCTCCACGGTCCTTCTCAGCTGCGAGTAGCAGCGCTCGCAGTACACAGAGCTTCGCAAGGCCCGAAGACCCGGAGGGAAGTATCGCACACGAAAATGTGCCAGGACAGAGACGTGTTCTACGTTGTCCCTTCTCGTCATGCAGTTTGTGCCTCTGCTGCTTCTGCTGTTAGGAATCGCTCCTTGAAAGACGAGCGAGAGCGTCCTCCCGGGTGCATTGCACTGCGTCGAGTGCTCGCTCGGGACTTTGCTCTCGGGGCCAAGGCAAGAGGGCGTGCTTGCCCGCGGAACTGAGAACACGCTGTTGGGCAGAGCTGCAACTGACCGCCGGAGTTCAGCTCTCGCCGGACGGCAGAAGGCGAAGAACGAAGCCGCTTGCGAGCGGCGCAGTGCAGCGAAGAGCTCTCCGAATTCGCCGCCAGCTCCACGGTCCTCCTCAGCTGCGAGTAGCAGCGCTCGCAGTACACAGAGCTTCGCAAGGCCCGAAGACCCGGAGGGAAGTTTCGCACACGAAAATGTGCCAGGACAGAGACGTGTTCTACGTTGTCCCTTCTCGTCATGCAGTTTGTGCCTCTGCTGCTTCTGCTGTTAGGAATCGCTCCTTGAAAGACGAGCGAGAGCGTCCTCCCGGGTGCATTGCACTGCGTCGAGTGCTCGCTCGGGACTTTGCACTCGGGGCCAAGGCAAGAGGGCGTGCTTGCCCGCGGAACTGAGAACACGCTGTTGGGCAGAGCTGCAACTGACCGCCGGAGTTCAGCTCTCGCCGGACGGCAGAAGGCGAAGAACGAAGCCGCTTGCGAGCGGCGCAGTGCAGCGAAGAGCTCTCCGAATTCGCCGCTAGCTCCACGGTCCTTCTCAGCTGCGAGTAGCAGCGCTCGCAGTACACAGAGCTTCGCAAGGCCCGAAGACCCGGAGGGAAGTATCGCACACGAAAATGTGCCAGGACAGAGACGTGTTCTACGTTGTCCCTTCTCGTCATGCAGTTTGTGCCTCTGCTGCTTCTGCTGTTAGGAATCGCTCCTTGAAAGACGAGCGAGAGCGTCCTCCCGGGTGCATTGCACTGCGTCGAGTGCTCGCTCGGGACTTTGCTCTCGGGGCCAAGGCAAGAGGGCGTGCTTGCCCGCGGAACTGAGAACACGCTGTTGGGCAGAGCTGCAACTGACCGCCGGAGTTCAGCTCTCGCCGGACGGCAGAAGGCGAAGAACGAAGCCGCTTGCGAGCGGCGCAGTGCAGCGAAGAGCTCTCCGAATTCGCCGCCTAGCTCCACGGTCCTCTCAGCTGCGAGTAGCAGCGCTCGCAGTACACAGAGCTTCGCAAGGCCCGAAGACCCGGAGGGAAGTTTCGCACACGAAAATGTGCCAGGACAGAGACGTGTTCTACGTTGTCCCTTCTCGTCATGCAGTTTGTGCCTCTGCTGCTTCTGCTGTTAGGAATCGCTCCTTGAAAGACGAGCGAGAGCGTCCTCCCGGGTGCATTGCACTGCGTCGAGTGCTCGCTCGGGACTTTGCTCTCGGGGCCAAGGCAAGAGGGCGTGCTTGCCCGCGGAACTGAGAACACGCTGTTGGGCAGAGCTGCAACTGACCGCCGGAGTTCAGCTCTCGCCGGACGGCAGAAGGCGAAGAACGAAGCCGCTTGCGAGCGGCGCAGTGCAGCGAAGAGCTCTCCGAATTCGCCGCTAGCTCCACGGTCCTTCTCAGCTGCGAGTAGCAGCGCTCGCAGTACACAGAGCTTCGCAAGGCCCGAAGACCCGGAGGGAAGTATCGCACACGAAAATGTGCCAGGACAGAGACGTGTTCTACGTTGTCCCTTCTCGTCATGCAGTTTGTGCCTCTGCTGCTTCTGCTGTTAGGAATCGCTCCTTGAAAGACGAGCGAGAGCGTCCTCCCCGGGTGCATTGCACTGCGTCGAGTGCTCGCTCGGGACTTTGCTCTCGGGGCCAAGGCAAGAGGGCGTGCTTGCCCGCGGAACTGAGAACACGCTGTTGGGCAGAGCTGCAACTGACCGCCGGAGTTCAGCTCTCGCCGGACGGCAGAAGGCGAAGAACGAAGCCGCTTGCGAGCGGCGCAGTGCAGCGAAGAGCTCTCCGAATTCGCCGCTAGCTCCACGGTCCTTCTCAGCTGCGAGTAGCAGCGCTCGCAGTACACAGAGCTTCGCAAGGCCCGAAGACCCGGAGGGAAGTATCGCACACGAAAATGTGCCAGGACAGAGACGTGTTCTACGTTGTCCCTTCTCGTCATGCAGTTTGTGCCTCTGCTGCTTCTGCTGTTAGGAATCGCTCCTTGAAAGACGAGCGAGAGCGTCCTCCCGGGTGCATTGCACTGCGTCGAGTGCTCGCTCGGGACTTTGCTCTCGGGGCCAAGGCAAGAGGGCGTGCTTGCCCGCGGAACTGAGAACACGCTGTTGGGCAGAGCTGCAACTGACCGCCGGAGTTCAGCTCTCGCCGGACGGCAGAAGGCGAAGAACGAAGCCGCTTGCGAGCGGCGCAGTGCCGCGAAGAGCTCTCCGAATTCGCCGCTAGCTCCACGGTCCTTCTCAGCTGCGAGTAGCAGCGCTCGCAGTACACAGAGCTTCGCAAGGCCCGAAGACCCGGAGGGAAGTATCGCACACGAAAATGTGCCAGGACAGAGACGTGTTCTACGTTGTCCCTTCTCGTCATGCAGTTTGTGCCTCTGCTGCTTCTGCTGTTAGGAATCGCTCCTTGAAAGACGAGCGAGAGCGTCCTCCCGGGTGCATTGCACTGCGTCGAGTGCTCGCTCGGGACTTTGCTCTCGGGGCCAAGGCAAGAGGGCGTGCTTGCCCGCAGAACTGAGAACACGCTGTTGGGCAGAGCTGCAACTGACCGCCGGAGTTCAGCTCTCGCCGGACGGCAGAAGGCGAAGAACGAAGCCGCTTGCGAGCGGCGCAGTGCCGCGAAGAGCTCTCCGAATTCGCCGCTAGCTCCACGGTCCTTCTCAGCTGCGAGTAGCAGCGCTCGCAGTACACAGAGCTTCGCAAGGCCCGAAGACCCGGAGGGAAGTATCGCACACGAAAATGTGCCAGGACAGAGACGTGTTCTACGTTGTCCCTTCTCGTCATGCAGTTTGTGCCTCTGCTGCTTCTGCTGTTAGGAATCGCTCCTTGAAAGACGAGCGAGAGCGTCCTCCCGGGTGCATTGCACTGCGTCGAGTGCTCGCTCGGGACTTTGCTCTCGGGGCCAAGGCAAGAGGGCGTGCTTGCCCGCAGAACTGAGAACACGCTGTTGGGCAGAGCTGCAACTGACCGCCGGAGTTCAGCTCTCGCCGGACGGCAGAAGGCGAAGAACGAAGCCGCTTGCGAGCGGCGCAGTGCCGCGAAGAGCTCTCCGAATTCGCCGCTAGCTCCACGGTCCTTCTCAGCTGCGAGTAGCAGCGCTCGCAGTACACAGAGCTTCGCAAGGCCCGAAGACCCGGAGGGAAGTATCGCACACGAAAATGTGCCAGGACAGAGACGTGTTCTACGTTGTCCCTTCTCGTCATGCAGTTTGTGCCTCTGCTGCTTCTGCTGTTAGGAATCGCTCCTTGAAAGACGAGCGAGAGCGTCCTCCCGGGTGCATTGCACTGCGTCGAGTGCTCGCTCGGGACTTTGCTCTCGGGGCCAAGGCAAGAGGGCGTGCTTGCCCGCAGAACTGAGAACACGCTGTTGGGCAGAGCTGCAACTGACCGCCGGAGTTCAGCTCTCGCCGGACGTCAGAAGGCGAAGAACGAAGCCGCTTGCGAGCGGCGCAGTGCCGCGAAGAGCTCTCGAATTCGCCGCTAGCTCCACGGTCCTTCTCAGCTGCGAGTAGCAGCGCTCGCAGTACACAGAGCTTCGCAAGGCCCGAAGACCCGGAGGGAAGTATCGCACACGAAAATGTGCCAGGACAGAGACGTGGTGTTCTACGTTGTCCCTTCTCGTCATGCAGTTTGTGCCTCTGCTGCTTCTGCTGTTAGGAATCGCTCCTTGAAAGACGAGCGAGAGCGTCCTCCCGGGTGCATTGCACTGCGTCGAGTGCTCGCTCGGGACTTTGCTCTCGGGGCCAAGGCAAGAGGGCGTGCTTGCCCGCAGAACTGAGAACACGCTGTTGGGGCCAGAGCTGCAACTGACCGCCGGAGTCAGCTCTCGCCGACGA